>NC_091096.1:18401457-18631457 GCF_024713975.1 Paralichthys olivaceus
ATGCAATTTAAAGCTGGTTTAGCACTATTGTCTTCTGGTTATCTACTATGGAGCTACTGTATATATGTATGTATGATTAAAATCTCATGTACAAAATGATGAAAGTTGCTATTTGATTTGTGTTTTTGAAGACTTTTGATAGTAGCCGGGATAAAAAGAGGTAAATTAAGAACTAAATTTACTCTTGTGTTTCTTGGTTATGCAGTGAGCCATTATTGTTTGGTAGATAATTTTTGTAAAGGCAGTCTGTGATGAGTGAGAGCAGAGGAAAGGCAGAGATTGGAGTGTATCCATCAGCAGTGGTCCAGCTCTCTGAAAGAGCAATTAGCGCAGTAACAGGCCTCCTGATCAGCCGATAATGGCCCTGTGCCGTCTGGAGAGCTCAGCCCACAGCAGCCCATGATTTGACAGTGCAGGACACTGATTGAATTAGGAGGCCATTTGCTCTGTGTTCCGGTCGAGGATAACTGTGGTGCATGAGGGTGTTTGATCTCTGTTTCAGTCAATACCGTCTCCGTGCCTTGCACTATGAACATCAGGAGGACCTGCTGACTGCACTCAGATATTTTTGGAGAACTCTGCTTTGGTAAATCTATGTTAATTTGCTCCATTTTTTGATTGTCTGAAATACAAATACTCTAATCTGTAAACATAGCTCAATGGCCAAAATGAGCACATTACAGTTTATCTCTTTGTGGAGCAGGTGCACTGAAGACTAAAACTCCCATTAGATCTCTCCCAGGAGATTCAGATCCTTGTGATCAGTTATTGCATTTGGCTCCTCCTCTGTCATAAGGGCTTGAAACACGCAAGGCAGCACACACCAACTTGGACTTCAGGGCTGGAAGCACAGGAGCCCACTTTCTGACCAGCTCCTGCCCTGCTCCAATACCACCAAGGTATACCAGGTATTTATCTTGTTTGTTCTTCACAGTGGTTTAAGTTTTATTTGTCTTTTAAACCTTTACCAAGATATTTATTCTACAATGTTGTGTATTTATATCAAAATAATATATTCTGACTCCTCTAACATGGTTCATATTTAAACTTCACTTTAACTCCTGTTGCCTGACGAATAAATACTTTGTACAATACTTAAAATTAACATGTTTAGTGTTATTGAGCAAGTTGCATATCCTGCAGCTTCAGCATGTTTCCCTGAAAATGGTTTGAGACATCCTAAAATGTGGATGCTGAAGATGTTCCACAGTTTATATTGTTTGATCAATACTGCACCCACTTACTGTAATTTACAGATAAATTATTAACAGTGCTCTTGTGAAAACGCAGCCTCTTCAGCTCCTACAAGGAAAAGGACAAATCACTTTGCACATCTAACACAGATCAACACACTAAATAATACATAGGACTGCAAATACTGTATTGCAGGGGGAGCAAGAATCAAAATGTTAAAAATGTTGCAATTTCTATTAATGACTCGCTTTTTTATATATATATTTTTTTATTGTAAGAGTAAGTAGTAGAAAAGTTTATAAACTTTCACATGGGCTGCCTTGGTGGACATGACATTGTTACCTATTGTATTTGTGTTTGCAGAATGGGCCGAGGTGAGAAAATGGGACACCTGACTCAACCTGGTCGCAGGCAGAAGACGCAGCAGCTGGATCTGGACGTGGATCCCTTGTTCATACGCTTCCTCCGGACTTTCAAAGAAATCCTCAAATTTGTTCTCTTTAGCTACACGGTGCTGTTCGGTGCCTTGCTCCTTGCCAGATGGACCACTTATTTTGTGGTGGGGAAGTAAGAAAGGAGAAGTGACGAATGAGCCTCTTCTCACACTCAGAGCTCATTGATGAAGTTGATCAGGCAGACCTTCTCGGGATTTGTGGCCTATGCAGTTCCTTTGAATTATTAATGCCTCCATACTCGGCTTGAGCAGTCATGACTTTTTGGTTTTGTGAATCACTCTCTGCATTAGATCTCACAGCTTTTGTGCATTGTTTCTTTTATTTTCCAAACAGTAGGTCACAGAGCAACTTTACTGTGACACTCATTTGCATCAGCTTTGTTTGTTGACAGTGTGTTTGACCGCATTGTGCAAGTGTGCAAGCTAAAAACTGTGATATCTGCTGAGCTGCAAAATGAACACAGTGAAGATATACAGTATGTGTGTGTATCATCATGTGGCAAAAGCAGGAGCCAATTGTGTATTTTTGATGATCAAAGCTTTGAAACATTTTTTTTCTTGGGAAGCACATTTAAGGTTTGACAAATGTAAGACATATCAGCAGTCATGTTATCAGTGGGTATGCTTTCTGCTATGCTAATTTCTCGCCAATGAATTTGTCTGCCTTTCTGACAGAATCTTGTATATGAATGTAATGGGTCACTAGTGTTATTAAGGTAAAAGTCACATTATTATTTCTTTTAATGTAAAAACGGATTTGTGCTCCTGCAAGGTTGAGGTTTTAAACTATTCTTTCTGGGCAGAAAATGACAAACACTTATACATTTAACAAATGTGAGCTAGAACAGTCATGTGTTATATATCTTGTGACTGTGCTTGCACAATGCATATTCCATATAGTGACATATATTGAACTTTTGATATATTGTTTTTGAAGAAAATTACATTGTTTTATTGCCCAGCCCTAACCATCAGGCCACATCTGCATTATCATCCAATCTTGAGGCCCTGTCTTGCACAGTTTAAAAGTTTTAAGGCCTTAGTGACATTGTTGCACAGACAGGATGTACAAGGGCGTGTGAATGTAATAGAGTGATTTATGTAAGTGAATCAGGATGAAAGGAGTGAAGTATAAAAACGTCTGCAGTAAAAAACAAAGGCCTATAGGGGCCCACCAGTATTTTGCTCTGGGGCTGTTTGTGGATAAATGAGAGCAGATGGGAGCAGTTAGTTTGTTCAGTAGCTCTTCACATCTATTAACTGAGGTTGACTTATTCAGACTGGTATTTAAATTAAACTGATGTCTGGCAGTTGACGCCAGAAGTGCCTTTATGTTCTGTTCATTGTCAGAACAGTGAATCTGGATGTTACTAATATCTGAGGCCTAATGAAAAGCAAACAAGCAATTTTGTTTTGTTTTTGTCAAAGAAATCAATCGATGATGTTGAACGTTATTTGAAATAGTATAAATCGAATTGTATTACATATGATGTAGATTTAAATTAAAGAGAAATTAAACTGTATTTAATCTAGTTCCGTTTTCTGACTTCACTTTTGCTGAATTCACACTGTGTGCGCGGATGAGTTCGATTCACGTCGCAGGCACAACGCACACGGGCGGAGTTCGAGCTATTGAATGTTTTTCTTAAATAGGTCCTTAAGGTTTTTTCACTGAGGTTGAAACGTCCTATAAATCCATGGACCCGGGGTTTTTCAGTGACGGTAAAAACTCCCGTGTTGTTGACGGTTTGAGAGCCAGCCGGGTTCAAATGTCCCGGTGCTCCCTCACCTCCGCTCCCTCACGGTGAAAGATCTTGAGCGCCGCCCGAGTTGCGCCATTTTGAAAGTGTAAACGCAGGGAGAGGCAGACGCGAGGGAATCTCAAAGTAGAGAGCAAAGTCTGAAAGCCACTGCTCGGGTTCGTACTTTGGTTTCCTCGGTTGGAAACTGTTTCGGGACATCTGTGTCGACCGGGCCGAGGACTTGTGCGGTGAGCGGAGTTCCGAGCAGCACTTCCCCGCTTCATTCGTCCGCTGCTCCTCGGTCAGAACCGCCCAACCGACCCGGGTCAGCGGCACTGCTCTGCTCCAAGTCCAGGGCCCGAGCCCGCTACAGAGACCCCCTCTGTCCGAGCCATGGCAGGTAAAGCTCCAGACTCGAGACGGTGATATTGTCCGAGGTGTCGCTGTGATTCTGCTGTGTCCGTCCCGTCACGCACAGATGCTGGGTTTGTCTACTGTGTTGTGGTTAACCAGCGCAGGCTAACTAACAAGCTAGGATACTTCCAAGATGCTAGTGTGCGTGTGCGTGTGTGTGAGTCACTGACAGCGTGAAAGTAAATGTTTTCTACAGCAAACAAGTTTAAAGTATCTCACTGACGAGGCAGTTCCTACACCGGTTATAATATGTGATCAGTAAAGAGTTACACACTTCCTTGTTCTCTTATCATAAGTCTTAAATTACTTTTTTTTATAGCTTAGTTAGCACCGAGCTAACGCGTGTGAAGTTGTCCCAAACGGTGTTGTTGTGTTGAAACGTGTGTTATTGTGTTGTGCAGGGGCCGGTGGTGGGAACAGTGATGTGCAGTGGTGCTTCTCTCAAGTCAAAGGAGCGATAGATGATGATGTCGCAGAAGGTAAGTCCATGTGGTGGTCACTGAACTGAAGAGCTGCCACAATGACTGTCCCTTCCATCCATCCTGTGCACGCCTCTGTTAGCTTTAATGCTCAAGTGTTTGAGGTATTTATACATATGAAAAGCTGTATGACAGCTATTTTTGAGCACCAGTCTGTCTGCACTGAAGTAAAAGGGTCAGTGGTGTATGGCACTTGCAGATAGTCCGGTTATAGACTGGTAAAACTTTCTATTTTTGACATAATTGCTGCAAACTGTCAACAGCCAGTACTTTTATAATCCCCTAGTTTATATTAGTCTAGTGTGTGTTATATGATGCTTGCACGCTTGAGAGTGCAATGCAGATTAGAATTGAAAAGTCACAGGTTTTAAACTCTGCAGGACATTTAGCTATTAAGAAAGTTCAAAAAGTAATTTGGTTGACGAATCATTTTGCTTGACTTCTACTTGAGATTTGCTTCAGAGTGCATGAATGCCCTACAGTTAAAGGGTCTGATCGGCCACGTCAAAAGGAAAACTTTCCCTACTTGGAGCAAAGTGTCCTTACAGAATGTTTTCATTGACCTAGCTCCTTCCTTAGATGTCGATCAATAGTGGATTTTGGATTTGACGAATTACAACCCAGTTTGGGGGCGGCTTAAAGAGGTTGTTGAGATTATTAACAGGAGTTCATATCCACACAGATATTTTGAGCTTGAGCTGAAGTGATCCTCAAGCTTGCACTTATAGCTTGAGGATCAAGCCTTGACCAGTCCATACAAAACAGTGACTGATGCTTTTGACAGAGCAGACATTATCTAAAGGATTGATAATGCCACACTATGACCACCAACCTTACCATGCTCATAATTTTCTAATGAAGTAGAAGTGTATTTTCACAATCTAGTTGATTTAGCTTCTTATATGTATACTCATTGTAGTTTTTGTATCTATATGAACATGAAGACCAGAGATGAAAAGTAACTAATCACCCTTTATTCCATTGTCCAATTAGTAAATTCACAAATGCCAAATACACCTATGTTTACAGTTCATGATGACTGCACACTTGTTTACTGTAAGCTTTGCATGAGAACAAATATATAAATGTGAGCCTCTCCTTGTGTCAATAGTATACATAGCCGTATATAGGCTGAAAACACAACGGTAATGTTGTAGTTTTTATTTTACTTCCACTGAAATATTCTGCTTCACTTTTTGTTTTTATATGTGAGCTTGTGTGGAGTCAGGCTGTCCCAGGCACTTTCTGCTGTGTTACAGAGAGGAACAACACCATAGTCTATATTAAGGCTTGCTCTAGCTCAGAATAGTGCACGCCTGTAAACAGGGATTGATTGTTGTATTGTAGGATTTGATGAGAATGCTTGTCTTTGAGAGGCACTGAATAGCAGCAAAGATTGTTTTCCACCTCATCTTTAAAGGTTCAGTGTGTAGAATTAAGGGACATCTAGTGGTGAAGTTGCATGTTGCAGCTGAAAACCCCTCACCATACCCTCCCTTTTCAAACATGAAGGAGAACCTGTGGTAGCCTTCAGTCTTAAAAACTCAAAAGGTGTTTGGTTTGGACTACTGTAAAAAACATGACGGCCTCCGTAGGTATAAATATGAAGTATTTAAACTTAAAGGACCCAAATTTCTGTAAAGAAAACAGCAATTTGTACAATTTAGATAATTACACACTAATGACAACATCACTAGGATAATGTTTTTTCAATTTCTGCCAATAGATCCCTTTCACCTAAATCTTACACCCTGAACCTTTAAGTTTCATTGCACCACCACATAGTAGTGTGTGTGTGTGTGTGTGTATTTGAACAATACTGAACAACACTAATCAGTTGTGTTCTCACCATGGTTGACATTGTTTTCTCACCTCATAGGTTTTCAAAACAGCAGTAAACATACAATATTGATAATTCTGCTGAAGGAATATCAGGTATCATTGGGAGGAAGTTCAACTGGATTACTGTTAATCAGTGCGAAAATATTTTTCACTTAAAATTAGGGTGCTGCTAAGATAAAGATGATATTCTAATTTCACAACTTTATTGACAGCTGACATAATTTCTACGGTTGAATTCAACCACTCTGGGGAGCTGCTAGCCACCGGGGACAAGGGGGGTCGTGTTGTCATCTTTCAGCAGGAGCCAGAGGTAAGTGTTTGTCACTCATCTGATTAAAGTGAAGATGTGATCTTTTTTTTATTCACATCAGATTATTCATACTTTGGTCACATAGGCTGCACGTTTTATTAAATTCAGAATTTAAGGTGAAATGCTGGTTCCTGCTGTCAGTAAAGGTCTTGAACTCTTTTTCTGCTGTCTGTTTTTCTTTTTTAGAGTAAGAATCAGCCACATTGCCGAGGAGAGTACAATGTTTACAGCACCTTCCAGAGCCATGAGCCTGAGTTTGACTACCTGAAAAGCCTTGAGATTGAGGAGAAGATCAACAAGATTCGATGGCTGCCTCAGAAAAACGCTGCACAGTTCCTTTTGTCTACAAATGGTGATTAAACCACCGGCAAACTGATTCACTTAAATAAGAATGAATTGGTGATAAGTAGCTATTTTTAAACTGCAATCATTCCGTCTGGCTGCTGTAGACCTCGTTTGGCATCAAGTAATCACACAGTTTTTTATGTTATCTAAGATAATATTTTATGATCTCTGCTCTTTGTCATTGGCAGACAAAACCATAAAGCTGTGGAAAATTAGTGAGCGTGACAAGAGACCAGAGGGCTACAATCTGAAGGAAGAAGATGGCCGATACAGAGATCCCAACACTGTCACAACACTACGGGTGTGTATAATTTACACTGTCTTAATAATATTGGAACATTTACTTTATAATGATATAATGATTTATAATTATTAGATACAGCTGAGGTTCTTTACTTGCTTCCCATCCATTCCTTAAAGCAGTAAAGCAAAGTAGTGAATTAAAACTGATGATTTGCTTGGTTGCAAACTTCATGAAAATCCAGTCATTGCAGTATTATCTGTCAATTTGGTGATTCATGCTGACGCCCAACCATCATTGCTACATGTCTTATTAAACAAAGCACAGGTGTTACTAATACTGCCTATGAATGGAAATTGAGAGCTTGTGGTTATAATGTGGGAAGTCCTGTACCAGGTGTGCTTTGTGCTCAAGCCGTTAAAGGTTCAGTGTGTAGAATTTAGTGAGATCTAGAGATTAACTTTCATGTCGAAGCTGAATACTCCTCATCTCACCCTCCCTTTCCCAACATGAAAGAGAACCTGTGGTGAACTTCAGTTGTCATGAAAACTCAAAAGGTTTGAGTTTGGCCAGTTTGGCCGACAGTAAAAAAAAAACACAAAGAGGACCCCCTCAAAGAGGACCCCCTCCATGTAAATATAAAGTTTTTAAATATAAAGGGCCCATTCTATGGTAAAGAAAACAACAATTCATACAATTTAGATTAAACACACCAGTGAAAACATCACTAGGATTATTTTATATTCAATTTCTGCCAAAAATCCCTTTCACCTAAACACACTGAACCTTTAAGTCAGGACAAATTGCAAATCAGTTCTCTCTATTCTGAGATTGTGAATATGGAGCCTTCTGTTGAAATATGGTAAACATAATAACATTAACAATCCATTCATGGTGCTCGGGAGACACAATGAGATAGAACCCTCATTTTCAATAGTGCCAAGGTACAGCAATACAACAATACAACTTCCCGCTAATGAAACATACAAACACATTTAATGATGATCCTAACCCTGCTCCTCTCCTTAGGTACCAGTGTTCAGGCCCATGGACTTGATGGTGGAAGCCAGCCCTAGAAGAGTGTTTGCGAATGCTCACACTTACCATATCAACTCAATCTCAGTCAACAGTGATTGTGAGACCTACCTGTCTGCCGATGACCTGCGCGTTAACCTCTGGCATCTGGAGATCACAGATCGCAGCTTTAGTATCCTTTTGTTGTTTAATTGTATGCTAAATCATCTTTTACAGATCGCAACATCATTTTTCATTATTATTCATGCAGACTTTAATAATCTTGAATATGGGAGAATGTTGTGGGGATAATGCAGCCCCTCAGGACAATACAAAGAATTTCCATGTTTTCGATTATTTGGCATTCTAGTTTCTAAACAGTAACCTCTTATCTGGAAATGTTATGTTTGTAATTTCGGTATAAGTTGACTAAGAAAAAAATGATTTCAAGAGAACATAAATATCTGACTCCCTGTCTGAAACTCACTGCATATTAGGACACCTTTTCTGACCCATGTCAGTAAATTCATCATCAATTCATTCATCAGTTTTATTATATAGACCATGCGAGCAATGATCCAAAATATATTAATTGATGTGATATTTGATGTTACCACCAGATGTCCCCAAAGTGAAGGTTTTCTACTTAATGTAGTAAGGTTATGATGGCAGGCTGTGTGTACTAGCCCAGTAACAAAACCTTTTTCTTTGATTCATATTTTGGAAGTATTTCTTTAATTTGGGTGGATGTCTGTTGAGCCTCTGGACCTTAACCTCACTTCTTCAGATATTGTTGACATTAAACCAGCCAATATGGAGGAGTTAACAGAGGTGATCACAGCTGCAGAGTTTCACCCCAACCAATGCAACACTTTTGTCTACAGCAGCAGCAAAGGCACCATTCGCATGTGCGACATGAGGGCATCAGCCCTGTGTGACAACCACGCCAAAAGTAAGCCAATTTATATTGTGCTGTGTGCCTGCAGGGGAGCAGTTGTACTCTGAGGTGTGTGCTGAACGAAAATCAATGACAGACAATGAAATAGGTTTAAATGTCTTAAAGGTACAGTGTGTAGAATTTTGTGATATCTAGTGTTAAAATTGCATGTTGCGGCTGAACACCCCTCACCTCACACTTTCCTTCCAAACATGAAAAAGAACCTGTGGTAGCCTTTAATTGTCATAAAAACTCAATAGGTGTTTAGTTTGTTCAGTCTGGACTAATGTGAAAAACATGGCGGCCTCCGTAGAGAGGGTCTCCTCGATGTAAATATAAAGTATTTAAATATAAAGGGCCTTTTCTGGGGTAAAGAAAACTACAATTCATACAAATTAGATGAAACGAACTAGTGAAAACATCATGAGGATTATTCTACATTACATTTCTGCCGATAGTTCCCTTTCACCTAAATCTTACACACTGGACCTTTAAGTTCTCTCTTAAAAGTAGAAAGACTGTGCTTTAATGCATATACACTGCCTAAAAGTCCTTGATCAACTAGCCACTGTTGTCAGAGCAGTTTTTCTAAACATCACAGTGCTCTTCTGGTTTTCTTCCAGGCTTTTGCAGTAGAGGCCCCAAACTCTGGATTTACTTACACAGACAAGCCACATCTAAAGCTGCTTTTAAATCCCTTATTAAAACCTTTTTTTTTTACTTTAATTTCTGTCAGAGTTTTAATTTATTTAATATAATCATCATTTTAACCTAATGTTATCCTTTGGTAAGGGTAGAGGGAGGCATGGAAAATTTGTGCACAAAGAGTGCTTCCGAAATGTACAACTTGAGTTGCAGCACAATTAACAAATACAGTTAATTATAAGAATGATGGTGTGCTAGTGCTCTGTTATCACTGTTCAATTCGATAAAAAAAGCTGGCTTGTAGAAACATGATGTGTATTATGGTGGCGGACAGTGCATCTTCACTATGATGCTGCATTAAATTCTGCACAGCTTTTAGAAAAAACTGTAGTCTGTAATTGTATTTAGTAGAAGTCAGGATGAAATAATGTCTACATCCCTTTCTTTTTTTTAAAGTATTTGAAGAGCCAGAGGATCCAAACAATCGCTCCTTCTTTTCTGAAATCATCTCATCCATCTCTGATGTAAAGTTCAGCCACAGTGGACGCTATATGATGACCCGAGACTACCTGTCTGTCAAAATCTGGGATCTCAACATGGAGACCCGACCAGTAGAGACATATCAGGTGTGTATTGCTGCAATGCCAAGACAAAAGATGTGTTTACTGTTTCTCCACAAGAGGGAAGTGTTTCACTGAAGTCCTAATGTCAATATGCAGGTGTCGGCTAATGTTATTTTACTCTGTTCTTCACTTTCCTTAAACAGGTGCATGAATATCTCAGGAGTAAGTTGTGTTCACTCTATGAGAACGACTGCATCTTCGACAAGTTTGAGTGCTGCTGGAACGGGAACGACAGGTGAGCAACCTTTTTTTCTTAGACTGATCTATCTCCACATCACTGTCAGTGCAGGAGAATGCTCTGGTGGCACCCATTATCATTAAAAAGCAAAATGCTTTGGCTTCTTTTGTATTTCTTTAAATCAATTACTGTTTTCTTGGACAGGTCCCTTCCTAAATGCTGTAATTTCGTTTAGTGGAACATTTGCATGTGAATGAAGGTTTCAAATGACAAAATAGCAATTACAGAGTTGTTTGCTGGTTGGAGATTGTTGTTGTTTAGAAGTGAATGGTATTTTGAAAAAGGTGACCGGCAGGAAGTTGAGAATGATGCAGCATAAGACACACTGTTAATGGCCTTTTACCAACAGTCTACATCTGGTGAGTCAGACTCACCTTCAGGAGAACAGATGTAGGAATTTAAATGGATTCGTCTTTGGTTTTAATGCACTATCTTTAGTTTTCCTCATACATTCAACATGTGTGATGCATGCCAATGTTTTGGGCTGACCCTTATTTGAAGCTGTACCCAGTGACACTGGTCTTATCACTTAATAAGGTTATCTGTCCCCTGCAGAGCATAAGGCTGCACAGAATGTGGTGTGGGTGGGGGAGTATTCTGTACATGCTCTGAATAGTGGTTCATAAATAATACTTTTGGCTTGTATCTCATTTTGCTTCATAATTATTATTTGGCTCACCATCAGTCATACCTTGTCTCTCTGCAGCGTTGTGATGACGGGTTCCTACAACAACTTCTTCAGGATGTTTGACAGAGGCTACCGTCAGGACGTAACCTTAGAGGCGTCACGGGAGAACAGCAAGCTGCGATCGGTCCTGAAACCCCGCAAAGTAAGCACAGGTGGGAAGCGCAAAAAGGATGAGATCAGTGTAGACAGTCTTGACTTTAACAAGAAGATCCTCCACACTGCCTGGCATCCTTTGGACAACATCATTGCTGTAGCCACCACCAACAATCTGTATATATTCCAGGAATAACTCTACTAGCATCTGTTGAACCGCTCAGATCCCAGTTTCTGCTTGAGCCCCACTGCTCTGATACACAGGCAAAACAAACATCAGTCTGTCTTTGACTAAATCCCCAAGTCTTGCTATGATCTGGCCCAAGTTATTTAAGTTTTGAACTATGTCAACAACAAACAGTGGCATTAACAGTACATCCCAGCTGACCACCATGTGTATTACATTAACGTAACATAAACATGCAGATCTGAGGCCAGACTTTGGGACTTGGTGTCAAGGGTTCCTCGACTAGAATCACTCCATTCACCAAGTTTCTGTTTGCAACTCCACTACATCCCAAACCAAAGGGAAAACGTGTCCCACTCACACATTTTTGGTTAGTTTGTTCCCTTATTCTTCTGTGCCATTGTGACATGAGTCATTTGTATGTCATAGCTACCAATTGTCGATTCGTTTTTGAAGCTGTCATGTTTTATTATTTTCAATAGGAAATTCTTCTGTTTATCTGTCACCATGCTCCTTTTCACACAGACCTGAAACACTGCTAATACAAGCTGTCAACACTCCATATCTGCCCCAAGTATTTGTCTTTTTGCCAAGTTCCTTCACCATTTCTTTCCTACTATTCAGTGTGGTTATGCTGTTAAAGGACTATTCAAGTTTTGATCATGTTTTAGCTCATTCTCTATAAATAATATACAACTTTGATACCTGCTAACCTCCATCTGCAATGACCAAATATTCAATACGTCCAATTTTTAACTTCAGCCACAGGTTAATATTAATTTCTCCACAGTTAAAAAGACAATATACTTGAACCTCACTTACATAAACATTCCATCTCAGTGAGCTTCTTGTTCTGTCTGACCCTGTTCAGACCTGGTACTGACCTCTGGAGTGATCCGTTTGCGAGCAAGGAAACTCAGTGTGTGTTCAGACATACCATAACATCTGATAATGAAAGACAAGAATCTCCCTTTTTAATGCAGCAAACAATGAACTTCATTTAATCCCTTTAATGACACATATGTTTCTGAAAATGTGTCTCTTGGATGAGAGTTTCTGACACAACTGAGATGCTGGAGTGAATGTCCTGAACAGAATCAGGTTTTCAGAACATTCCCTGGTCTAAGTTGCATTAACAACATCTGACTGAACGCTCACTGAGAGGGATGGTCTATTCAAAATTGTTGACAGGAATGCATAAGTAATTTCATGAGCTGAAACATTTAAAGAGAAGTCTTATGTAGTCCTTTGATCATAGACACAAGATTGGTGTATGCTTGTCTGGAATTGTGTTTTTGGAAGTTGAACAGGGGCTGAGCATGCCAAAGTAACTAGTCCTTAACACTCTACAGTTAGAATCATATAAAACCCTCTTTTAGAAAAGGTGCCGCTTGTCAGACCGCACAACCCTCGCACACCTTCGCACACCTTCGCACATGTGTGGACCACCATTTAAGCTCAGGACAAAAGCTTATAAACGTGGCGTGCTGTGGCCTGATCTTCTTGTGGTTAGTGGCAACATCATTCAGCGCCGCATCAGCTTCCCCACAAAGAGCATGTGGACTGATCGCTTTACCCTCTGGATCTTGTTTCTGTTTGTAGAGTTGTTTTTTTTATGATGTTTTGTACCATACCTGATAAAAGAAGAATAACCACTATAGCTGATTTATTTTTGTATAAATGAAAGCAATAGGATTACAGTCTGATCACTGTAGTTTCTTTAGCTGTCTATCTCAGACTGATTGTAGATGGAAGGTCACTTGACAGTCAGGTGACCTTTTCGTATTGACTGTACGACTTTGGGAAGTTTTGTTCATTCTGGCAGGTATTTGTTTTGAAAGCGAGAGACTTTTTGTGACATGGGATGTCCAAAGAAAAGTATTTTCAGATGTCAGTATCTCTGTAGTCTCAAGCACAATAACAGTTTATTTTTTTAATTTGGTTGACTGTAACTGATGTTTGTGTAGAACCTATTTGGACTCTTCAGATTTAAATTCTGAGATGATTAAGATCTTAATGTTCTGTTTCTGTGCCATGGTTTTGTTTATGAATATTTTTTGCTTGCTGTGAAAAGAATGGGTCCTTGTGGGCCTAAGTGGAAAAGGCATTTTAATCAACATTTAATATTAAAACTGTTAAATCAAGCTCTCTCTAAAGCTAGTCAAGTCAATTGACTAGGCAGGGTTACTGATTTTGAAGTGTATAATGAAATGTCTTCTTGCTCCTGTGATGCAGGGGTAGTTCTCCTATACAAATGTGTTTATTTAAAAAGAACAATTTGTCAAGCACTTAGTTTGTGGACGATTATTGTATAATTAACAACTGTACTGAGCAAATTAACTCTGTTGTTTCTCTCCTGCACTATTCTTTGGTCATATGCTGCCACTTTTCTTTGGAGCAACACTTTTCACTTCATTACAGTGATCGCTTAAGCCATTGAATCAGGGCATGAAGCTTATTGGTCCACTGGACCACAATTACGTGTCACTCCTACATCGGAGAACTGATTTCTAAAATAACCACCCATCTCCAAATGTAGTGTTAAGCTACTGTTGAGTCTCTCTCTCTCTCTCTCTCAGGGCTCTGGGTTATGTCCTCTGGTAATAAGACACTTAGCTTTTTTTAATTTTCTCTTGCTAGCTTTTGAAAAACATTTCTTTATTTCTGATGCAAGATTGTGTAAGGGTGGTTCAAGTTATTTGCCTCATGTCGTATATGTAAAAACCTGTATAATGTGGCACCTTTGTCCCATTCCACAGTCAAAGGTAATTCAGTCAGTTCGTCAACAATCAAAAGCTTTGTCCTGTCATTCGTATAAATGAAGCATTTACTCACTCACTATTGAGTAATTATTGTTTTCAACATCTATTGTGAGAAATGTTTGAAAATGCAAAAATCTATACAGAGATATTACACAGATCACAATTGAGTTTTCTGTTTTTTAGTAAATATTCTCATTGGCTTTTCCAACGTCCCATCTTTACAGACACAGCGAGAAAATAAACAAACCAATCTTTTTCACTATGTCTCCATAGCTTTTGTTCAATGCTACGGTATAAACCACCAAGACGTTCACAACAACCCTATTGCCTTTCCTATAGCATTAAGAAGAAATATAATCAAGTATGTTTCTTGAACTTTCTGGCACACCAGACGGGAGACTGCTCAGGGGAATTTACTGCTGCTCCATGATCAAAACCTTCTACCTGCAAAGACGGCAGCTTCTCAGGAAAACTGCCTTACTCAGAGGTAGATCATGGTAGATGATACTTTTTATTTTACAACTAAGTTTCTATAATGGCTTTCGAACATGAACCTTGCCCTACATACAGTATAAAGGATCATAAAATCTCAAGGAAACTGTCTAAATTGGAGTAATGCATTTCTTTTTATATACATGTCTAATGTGTCACAAGAGCAAAATGCACTTTTATTTTTGTGAATTTCATTAATTTGTATTGTTTCTTTCTTTAATGGGGCTCTTGAATAAAGATTGTAGGAGAGCTTTGGTGATCTGTTTAAATGCTTCATTGTACAGCTTGGTTTGTCTTTGTCGAATGGAATAAAGAACAATTTAGATGAAAAGTAAAAGAATTTCCAACATGAATTCTGAACAACATGAAAATGTTTCTCTGGTTTGTGTTTAGAACTTAATGTGAAATGATCAGATAAATACAAACTTTACCAACATTTGGTGTTTATCCCTCTGTGCTAGTGACAGCTGAGGCCAGACATGTGTTTTTTCATGTTGTCTGTCCCTCCCGTTCTTGTGAACAAGCTATTTCAAGAATGCCTTATGGGAATTTCTCCTGCATTTACTTGGACTTGAGGTTTTTGGTCTTAGCTCAGGAATGGACATGCTCTTTATGACAATTTAACACAATTCTCTGACAGAATGAAAGAGGTGAAATTTTATGTCCAAAAGGTTGATGGATGACTTCCATGTGACGTCTTAATGTTCTGCTAAATCACTTTTCTGGCCATAATTCAACATTGTGGTTCTTGAATTTAAAAACCATTTTTGAAATACGGTTAGGCTTATTTTGGACCTATCTCATCACCAAGGCAGCCAAAACATTTCCAAATCTCTGCAGAGGTGCCAGACAGTGCTGCTGTTAGTGAAATTATAGACTCAAAATTGCAAATCCCTTGTTACTGCTTGTTGCTCCAAGATATCCTGATCTCAAGAGAGGTACCCCTGATATGCATCAATCTAATAGTTCTATCTTGGTATAGGCCTGCAGATGTTTTATGTTTAGTCTGCATCTGTTCCACTTTGACCCAATTGGGTTCAACAGGGAAGAGGAAGAGGGTAACTCAGGTGGTCTTCTTCTGTTCAGCTGCTCTAAAATCATATATATATATGTGATCTACTGCCTGTTATTCCACAATACTGTGAAAATACATCAGTTCATTTACCTAAATTAAGCTATTCATAATTCACTAGGACACTTTGATTGACCGTTTGGAGGTATGATATATCTGTGTGGAAACTCTACTCAGGGTTATGCATGCCTCCCTGTATTAACACCTGAGTGCAACCATGCAGTCTAGTGGATATATTTCAATCAATCAAACTTTATTTGCATAGCCCATATTCACAAATCACAAGTTATCTCATAGGGCTTAACAGGGTGCAACATCTGCTGCCCTGAACCCTCAACAAGAGTGAGGAGAAACTACCTAAAAACTATAAACTGGGAAAACCGTAGAAACCTCAGAGAGCCACAAGGGAAGAAGATTCTGCTTGTAACAGAACATCAACAAAACAACAGGATTTTCATTTATTTAGAAGAAACAGTTTGCAACATAATGGGAAAGTGTGTCAAGTACTTATACATAACAAAATGTCTGGAAGCAGCGATGACAGATGAATTGAGGAGTTCTTGTCAGTAACAGTAGAGGATGTGAGTGACAGGGGACGACTGGGGTCAGCTTTATTATTGTCCTCAGTGCTCAAACCCTCCTCACACTCGGGTGACTCAGACAGAGACAGCAGCTCCCAGGTCCCTCACCCCAGCGGCACATCAGCTGATCAGGGCATGATGACAACACACTTACATCAGCCAGAACTTCCCGGAACAAACTGCAAAGTTTAACACAGTGGTACATTTTGCACCCGTGTATGTTTTAACCTTTATATGAAATAATAACTGACAGAAGACAACATCTGCACCGATGTTTGTTTTCTGGATCTATATTTTATCTGTGGTGCGGACTCTGGACTGACTCGGCGCATGCGCACTGTGCACGCTGCGTGTCCCGCAGCTGAGATGAACGCTCAGACTGGTGGAGTCAACATGTCCACCGCTGCTGCTCAGCGAAACAACAACGAGGAGCCCGGGCTCCACGGTACGTACCCCCTCCATGTGTCTCTCCGTGCTCCGTGCCACAGAGGACACGATGGAAGACATTCAAAAGTGTCTGTTTTTTATCACATCCGCGTATTTACGAGTTTATTGTGAAAGTTCCATCGCTTATGGAATTTCCTCTTCGCCTGGGAGGGGCGGAGGGTTGTTAAGCGTCACCTCAAGAGTCAGCCAATTGCGTGGTGATAAATGTTTGATCGAAGGCTCGGCGGCCAATCACGTACGCCAGACGGCCGTCGGGCGGGCTCTAGCCAAATGAAAACAAGTTTGGGACAAAAGACCAAATACATATTGTTTTTATTTGTGGTTTTACTTCACATTTCAGGTTGTAGCTCTTCTGATGCTGACTCCTTGTGTGGTCGCGTTGTTTTTTATTCAGCTGCCGCCCAACTGTCTTTTATTTGAATGCTAGTTTTAAAGGGAGACAATGGTATCATGTTAGCATAACGTGCTAATAATACTAGCGCTTAAAAAATACATGAGAATCACCAAACTGATTGAAGGTGATTTTACGATCCACATTTTAAGGGTAGAAACAAACGCTCGCATAGAAATGTGTGTTGTGTATGTGACAATAACATCAGAGCTGGAACAGAACAGCGACGTGTCTGGACACATTGTGTCACACTGCTCTCCACAGTTATGCAAGAGCTCACATGAGAGCAGCACTGACTGCAAACTGTGTCTGTGTCTGTCTGTGCAGCCGATCACACAACATACAACATGATCGAGCTGCGTGGTTTGTATTCACGTACTCACTAAATCCTGCACAGAGGAAAAGGGAGATTTGTGCTGGGAGGCTGTTGTTTTGTGCTCAGATTACATAACTCATTTAGAAAAAAATGTGCAAGCTATTTGTGGGGCAGTGGCACAAAGAAATGCACACGGTCATGGATGCAGTGCACACCCAATGCACAGCGCCACTGGTGCAGGGAACGTACGGTCAGCAGTTTCCTTATGGATAGAGGACAGATGCATGCAGATGTTTCTGTGTGGGGCACAATCTGCTTTTTAGGTTTGCACTTTAACACAACAAACCAAATCTCCCTTTCTTCCTTCCTTCTCTCCTCTTGACCTTCGTGTTGCCAAGGCTCTTGGGTGGAGCTGGAGCTTAATGGGAACACGGGGACCCAGGCCGCGCAGGCCAACCTGCACACGACACCCATTGCTGACCAAATAAATGCAAACGCAGACACGAGCCAAACCCTTCAGACCTTGGACGTGGTGCCTGAGAATGATGAAAACCTCATCGGAGGATTAGAGCATGTGCCGTCATCCTCCTCCATCCACAATGGAGACATGGAAAAGATCCTCCTGGATGCACAGCACGAGTCCAGCCCAAGCAACTCTGCCTGTGATAGGTAGGAACAAAGGCCATTATATGCTATATGCATGGAGATAAAGTGCACGTGTTTTGTACTGTTCAAAAATGAGGTTTTGACTTTCTTCTGATGTGTTGACTCAGTCCTCACAGGCCTCAGAGTCCAGATCAGGATGAGGGTCAGATAATGTTTGATGTGGAGATGTCCAGCTCAAGAAGTAGTCAGGTCAAACACCATGATAAACTCACAAGTTTAAACCTTTTTCTTGTGTTTTCATTTCATGCGAAAAAACATATTGCTTTACCCTCTTTTTTGCAGTCAGAGGAAGATGGTTCAGAGAAGGACAGAGAGGAAGACATCCTAATGAATAAAGAAGTCGACTGGGTCGCTGATTGGTCCAGCCGACCAGAAAACATTCCACCAAAGTAAGTATACTCTCACTTCCAGTATCATACTGCTAATTGTCAGTCAGACTATCCTCTTTAGTTGTTTTCTGAAATGATTTTCAGCATTAATCGATTGATTGATTTCTCCCCCACAGGGAGTTCCACTTCAGACATCCCAGACGTTCTGTATCACTCAGTATGAGAAAGAGCGGTGTCATGAAGAAAGGTGGCATCTTCTCAGCTGAAATCCTCAAAGTCTTCATCCCTTCCATACTCATCTCACACATCCTCGCTCTCGGCCTCGGGTAAGTCTAAATTCATTTAGCTCTGTCTTCACAGAACCAAAGGCTCAGCTTCGCAGTGGCTTGCAGTGGTTTGCCCCGACCCAGGCCTCATTTATAAAACAGGGAAAGTAGTGAAGAGCAGACTCCAGCAAATCAATGCCCTGAATGATTCACCTCTTACCTACTTGCTGAAAGTTAATGAGCAGAGTTTAGCTGCTTTCATACATGCGCTGAAGTCATTTTCCTGAAATCTGTATGTGAGAACACAAATGTCTGAGTCCGTTGCAGTGGACATTTCTGGAAATTTTGCTGCTAGCCTCCTTATACAATGTCAGAGTGAGCCTATGTTAGCATACAGCAGGAAATTGTCTTTTTTAATGATGTTTCTGATGCACAACTGGAAGAATACGAGTGATAAAAAGGTGCCATAAATAAACCATTTTTTGGAGTACAGGTCTAAAAACAGCTAAGTAATCAGCGATTGAAGGAGGAGCTACTGTCACTAACAAGTTAGAACTGTTCTCTGAATTAACTTGTTTGATTCAGAGTAATGAGTTGGCCACGCATTTGAAAATGGGAATCTTATCATTTATTTATCAAACGTTCTCAAATCGTCACGTTTTTTCAGCTGCTTTATTTTCATGCTTTATGGATGTGTGTGTTTCTAGGGTTTACATCGGGAAGAGAATTGCCACAGCCTCCACCAGCTCGTACTAATGAGAGGATGAAGCAGTGCCTGTATGTTCTCCTGTCTCCAACCATCGTCCTGTGGTCAAGATGTCTCCCTGCACCTATTGTACACCCACACTTCCCCCATTAGTCTGCATTCTGTTCCATTGTAGTTGTGATAGAAGTATACACACGACGTTATGTGGTTGCACTCCAACATGTTTTGGCACAGAGCAACGTTGTACCCTAGCAGTCGTCACCAACTTGAATCCCGTAGATAACTGATGCTGTTAGAGCTGGAATATATTAGTCATCTTTTTCAACTCAAAAAGAGTACGAGTCAAGAATTTGATGTCGGACAGCTTCAGGGTTTTGTATTTTTATTTCTGAAATTTCCCCAATTGTTTTGATGTGATGTCACAAATAATCTGGCCTTGTCCTGAGCTGCACATCTCCTCTGGTGTCTCAGTGGGCAGAGTGAATGAACCAAAAGTATGCGCCATATCCAAATTGGCTCAGAAGGGGTCTTTTATTGTAGCCTTAACTTTTAATTATTTTTAACTTAACATTCAAGGTGCAGTTAACTGGGGGTGGGCAACAAATTATGCTTCATAGGTGGGATTTGTTTTTCAATTCCACACATTTTTGAGCATGGAATTTGAATCACTTTGACTCCTGGGCGTTTCTTTTAATGTTTTTTAAGGTTGGAAAGCTTCAACACTGGCTCCAAAATTAGACAGTGGAGTTGTTTGATTATATTATGATATTGGAACCAAGGGTACATGGCAGTTTACCAAGCCATTTGCTATTATTATTATTATTATTATTATATATATTGTTTTGCCTACATATCTTCTTTAAGACATAATATAGCAGCAATGGCAAAGTGCCAAATGAATAACTTTCACCACTGCACAAAGGTGATTTAAGACTGTTGTGTGATTTTTCTCATATGTTTTAAGTATTTAAAGATGTAGATGTGAAACATAATTTAAACTGTGATCTTCCCCATGTAATAGACGCCTTCTTGACATTGTCTAATTTCTATCTACGTTGATATGAATGCATATTATAGCTTATGCATTGTGGCAGTGTAAGTAACATGTCCTTGCTGTCATTTAATTGCTGAAGTGTCAGTTGCAGAAACCACCGCAGAGGAAGTTGTTTGCAGGGGCCTCATGTAGGAGTGTGATACAACTTTAATCTAGTTTTCACTGTGCAATCATTTCACTTAGTATGACACAATGAACAGTGCAGATAGCGTGTTTAGAAAAATGACAGAAACAGATATGTGAAGCATTTCCTGAAGAAGATGCATGTGATTTCTGTATATTGATGCTGGTTGGAAGACTGGATGACTCTCCTGTCACTGTGGATTGATGACATCATAAGCGTACGACCATAATGTACAGTATACTAGTTGTAGTGGCAGTCTTGGTTTTCAAGCGCTCAACATGCATTTAGGCTTTAATGCATCATAAGACATACTAACTTATAGACTGTACATGTCATCATATCAGGCTTATGTACAGTTGATCGGTGTGCAATACATTTCAGAGTTGAATAAAGTTTGTACTGTAGTGGCTGAGGTATAAATACAAAGGAAGAGAAAACAGCTGCATAGAACTTGATGCATTATTGAAGCCATGATAACTAATAAAATGCACATATCATCATCATGGGTTTTCTTATATGTGATTAGTAACCTTATAACAGAATAATAAGTTTAAAGCAGAATGTGTTGGATTGTAGCATGTCCAGGTTTGTTCAGGATAAATCTCACAGGTTCCTGCCTCTCACTTTCTCCTCCCTGGTTACTTCAGGTATCACGCAGAGACAGTGTGTAAAAGGGCTTAACTCCCCTTCCAACTACTTATCAGTTCTTATCCTTCTAAAACTTAAGTTACATACGTTTGTAGCCAACATATCTAAAAGCACTCTGGACTCCTTTTGAATACAGGCAAGTTCCATCAAGACACATTCTCCTGTAAATTCAGTATGGGCCACTGGGCAGCTACACGGTAATGGATTCAGGTCTTTGCTCCCTTTTCAACAAAGGTTCAGTTGTCTTCATTGTTTTTAAGCAACAGATACCACATGTCATACCCCTTCAAAGTATTTATTTTCTCTGTTAACAACTGTGAAAAAGAAGTGTAGTGTTGAAATTGAATGTCGCAGCTGAATACCCGTCACCTTACCCTCTCCTTCCAAACATGAAAAAGAAACTGTGGTAGACTTCAGTTGTCATAAAAACTCAAAAAGGTGTTTAGTTTGTCCAGTCTGGACTAATGAAAAAACATGTACATATAAAGTATTTTAATATAAAGGGCCTTTTCTGGGGTAAAGAAAAATACAATTCATAAAATTTAGATGAAATGAACTCGTGAAAACATCCTGAGGATTATTCTGTTCCCTTTCACCTGAGTCTTACACACTGGACCTTTAACTACACACCTTTTCATATATTTTGACTATTGTACCTCGTTCAAGCAATTTCTTCAAGTAATTGTTGCAGTGGTCAGGATGTAATTGTTGCAGTGATCAGGATGTGGTCAGGATGTAATTGTTGCAGTGGTCAGGATGTAATTGTTGCAGTGATCAGGATGTGGTCAGGATGTAATTGTTGCAGTGGTCAGGATGTGGTCAGGATGTAATTGTTGCAGTGATCAGGATGTGGTCAGGATGTAATTGTTGCAGTGGTCAGGATGTAATTGTCATCAGGATGTAATTGTTGCAGTGATCAGGATGTGGTCAGGATGTAATTGTTGCAGTGGTCAGGATGTAATTGTTGCAGTGGTCAGGAGCCTGTAGACCCAGCCAGTTAGCTGAACAGATGATGCTGAACCAGAGACTTTATATAAAGTGTTGAACCTGTTTCCATCTCACACCAGAGAAGCCTGGCGCTGTGCAGGGCGGGGCAGTGCGCATGCGCGGTACCTCTGTGGCCCTTGTCTTGGTGTCTGTCCTGTCTTCAGGGACCTTCTCCAGCTGTACATTCACACAAAGCTCTCTCAGGCGAACACACATCTGCTCACTACGGATTATTTGTCGGGCTGCTCTGTGTAAACCTCACTCTCTGTCGTCGGGAGCCGCCCGGGGCGTCGACCGGCCAACGAGCAGAAGCATCCATTCATCCTTTCAGGGGCAGCTGAGCTTTTCCAGGCGAGCTAGCTAGCGTTAGCCGAGCGAGCGGCAGGGGACAGCTGTGTTAAAATGTCGGGTTACCAAGGAAAGAAGAACATCCCAAGAATCACTGTGAGTATTGTTTAGTCACTTGGGGAATTAATCATCAAATGTATGAATCGGTGGGTTGTATTTTAACGTCAAACGCCTCAAGATTAGAGCAGCAGCTAGCCAGTGATTAGCTGACGTTTCCATTCATTTACACCGAGCCTGTCAGCAGCAGCCCAGCAGATCCACACACTGACAGCATGGCACGAACAATGAGACACCGACAGTATCTCTCTATTTACAGTGTGTTTACATCTGTGCTCCTACATTAGCTCTCCTCATCTCATGGTGTAGTCATCCTATTCATGCACTTGGCTCCATCATCTCTTCATCTTCCATCCTCTTGATTTCTCCTGCCTTCTTCAGCCCTTTCCCTCCCATTCTCTTCCAATCCTGCAGCCAGGACCTGATCGTGTGAAATACTCTTTTAAATGTTGATTTGTGGATCTGTCATGTGTTTGTGTGTGTGTGTGTGTGTGTGTGTGTGTGTGCTGAGGCCTTTAAATCAGAAAGCACAGTATCAACAGTAGAGATGCCGTGATGGTTATTAGAAGTAAACCCTCTTTGGTAAAGTAGGTCATTGGACAGCACCCATCCAAACCTTGTTTTTCCCTCTAAGCTTTCATCATGCAGCCGCTATAACCAGATAGTTCCAACACATCCCAGCAGCCGCTTTAAGTTCATTTGATGGCACTGAGCTGTCTGCTGAAATGTGCTGGTCTGGTTCTGTACAGTTATGAAGGTAGTTGTGACATCTCACAGGTCAGGGTTAGAAACATACAGCCCTGACATCACAGACACAACATGCAGACAACAGGGACCTCAGCCCCCCCCCCCACACACACAGTCACAGTCAGACGGCTCTTACCAGGGAGGGATGAAGAAGGTAGTTTCACTCACCGCAGACATTTTAATAAAACACCAAGATTAGGCTCTGTCCCTGAATTATAGTTAGTGTATTTGTATCAAGGATGTAGCTTAAATGGCCTCTTTGTCTTTATTGATTCAATTTACTGTAACGCATATCTTCATATGTAGACATTGTTCATTTATTAATAAGCATAATGGTAAAAACATCTATTCATTGTCACTTCTTTGTGTGTCTTATTATTGAAGATTATTTGATTGCTCACTTTATCCAAAATAGTAAAGACTGCATTAAATGATGGTGAAGAAAATCCCTAGTAGCAGCAGTTTGTCAAATGTAATGATGATGATAATGCTGGAAAACCATTATATTCTGTGAGTCATTCTGTGTTCCCGTTGTTTCTTTCACCCTGTCTGTAAAGATGTCTCAGACATCCAGCTCATGGTTGTCCATGAGAGGAAGAATCAAAGGCAACAGGACTTGGTTGTAGATACCTGAAGACGTTTGACCTCACATCTCAGAGGCTTCTTCAGACTTCTTCAGTATCGATAACAAGTCCCTGTTGTCCTTGATCCAACTTTTCTTGAATCTGCCCCTCCTGTTTATATTGATGAGTATATGCAAAGAAGTATAAACAGCACCACCAACTACATCCTCCCAAATGATCATAAGTTGAAGGAATCAGTACCTCCCTGAAACCCTTTTCACAAACACTGAACAATATAACCTTCATGAGGATAAGATCTGTTGCAGGACGGTTGTAATGAATTAGAGCCGAAACGATTAGTCGATTAATTGATTCGTTAGTTGACAGAAAACTAACTAACTATTTTGGTAATGGAGTCATTTTTAAATCAAACATCATGAATAAATACTTAATAAACTATGATTTATGCTTTCCTTTGTCCAATATCGTGGTGAATTAAATAATTTTGGATATTTGGACTTTGAACAATAGAAGATTGTTTTGTAGATGTCATGGTTGTCGATGTTGTGATAAGCATTTCTTTTACATTTGTAATAGACTAAATGATAAATCAGTTTATTGAAAAAATAATTGGCAGACGAATCGATAATGAAGTTAATAGTTAGTTGCAGTGGTGTATTAGACTTAATTGATTTTATCAACCTATTATTAAATTGTGTGTGCACCTAACACATTCAGTATCTGTTCTTTCATTTATAGATTCACCTACGCTGCTTGACTCTTGGCCCTTTACTCAGTCCATAGATTTTTTTTAGTGATCACTTCAGTTTTATAATTGGAGATTACAGGATCTATTTTTACAGCAGAGACGTGTGTGGGTCTCTATATCCTCTATGTTCTTTTATATACACTAAGGGAGTTTACGACTTCAGCCAAAAGCCTGTTTGATCTAAGGAATTTTACGACCTCACACACTCATCGCTGAGCCTTCAGGTACAGAGAGGACACAAGGTTATATGACCCCATTATAGGAGAGTAACGACCTGAGAAATCAGGCCAGTCAGCCATGACTTGTATACATAATGCATTCCTTCTGTCTGCGTCCACCCATCATGAACGTAAGAAACAGAGTGACTGCTGCAGTAAAACACTTTTGTCTTCGTTATCTCTCCGCACTGTCCTCAGAGACCTCAGGAAGCCTGTAGGAGAAGTAGGCCAATGCACTACACTCTTCTTTCTTCTCATACAGGTGGAGCTACCACTCAGCAGTTTATTTAAAGGTTTTGATCAAGATTAGCTTCCTCTCTTCAAATGACACGTCTATTATATGTGAATAAATCCCCTAGGAAAACTAATCACTGAAGTTTTTGTGCCACCTGTGAAATTGGTAAAAAAATGCAGTTATTTAACTATGAGCTAAACGTGACTAAAGGAGATGATCTCTTGCTCTTTGACGCAGCTCAACAGGTGTAAAGATGATTTTTATGCTTAATGTGAATGTTGTCTCCTTGTTCCAGAGCGATCGTCTTCTCATCAAAGGAGCAAAGATCGTGAATGATGACCAGTCCTTCTTGGCTGATATCTACATGGAAGATGGAGTCATCAAGTAAGTTCAATTTAAAGATCAATTCTTAAGATGAACTAAGTTTTATTTTAGCAACTCATCTTCATCATACCTCTTCTTCATCCTGAGATGCCTTTTCACATACAGCCTCCCATGTCTGAAAGCTGCTTTAGTGTTTGTCATGATCTCTGAAGTATTTTGTGTGTTTCTCATTTTTCTTTTTCAGGCAAATCGGAGACAACCTCATTGTTCCTGGGGGAGTTAAGATCATAGAGGCTCATGGGAGAATGGTGATGCCTGGGGGTATTGACGTGCACACCCGGTTCCAGATGCCTGATCGAGGCATGGTGGCAGCAGATGACTTCTACCAGGGCACCCGGGCGGCCCTGGCTGGGGGAACGACCATGATCGGTATGTATCATCTCACACTGATTTCCACATTATTTCGACCAGTTTAAAAGCACAGTGAAGCCTCTTGCAGGGTTTATAACACTGCAGATGTACAAGCTGTCAAGCGCATGATTTAATTAAGCAGTCGGTTTATGCACATTAAATCTAACCTGTTTGTTTGTGTTGTGTAGTCGACCATGTGGTGCCGGAGCCTGGCGTCAGTCTGGTTGCTGCCTTCAAGCAGTGGAGGGAGTGGGCTGACAGCAAGTCCTGCTGTGACTATTCTCTGCATGTGGACGTCACTGAGTGGAACAAAGGCACTCAGGAAGATATGGAGGCCCTGGTGAAGGATCATGGTATGCGGTCAATGACCTACCTCTCCACAAATCACTGACTTACCTGCTGCATGTTTGCTAGGCTTTTCATGGGGGGGAAACATCTACACATTCTCACTGAGTGAATTATTAAACAGTAAATCAATATTTCCGCTCTGTAATATTTTTTATCCTTTTGATTTAACTTTTTTCTTTCACTCTGGGTTTTCCCCTCTTTTGCTCTTTATTCCACCTTTGGCTGTTCTCTCTCATAAGTTTTCTGTCTTCAGGTGTCAACTCTTTCCTGGTCTATTTGGCATATAAGGATGTTTTCCAACTTTCTGACTCTCAGGTAGGCTTTGCTTCTGGACAATGTTGGTGGGATCTCTGCTCAGTCATGTGTCAGTGAATATGGGCGGATATATATGTTTACTAGGCTGTTAAATGTCTTTGATGTGGATACCTGACCTCTTAGCTGATGAGCGTGTGTTATACTTTCTTTAGATCTATGAGGTGTTCAGTGTCATCAGAGATCTCGGAGCCATTGCACAGGTGCATGCTGAGAACGGAGACATCATTGCAGAGGTAACAAAAGTACTCACAAAGTTGTATAAGTTTTATTTTTATCATTTTCATTTGTATTTTAGCTCATACTGTTTTTGTGGGGACGTTTCAGGAGCAGCGACGTATTTTAGAGCTGGGCATCACTGGCCCTGAAGGTCATGTGCTCAGCCGCCCAGAGGAGGTGAGTCAGAGGACAGGTTTTCAGTAACTGTAGCTAAAATAGAAAAGAGAGAGCTGGAATGATGATGATGACTGTGTGCGTCTGCAGGTGGAGGCCGAGGCAGTCAATCGCTCTGTCACCATAGCCAATCAGACCAACTGCCCCCTCTACATCACCAAGGTGATGAGCAAGAGCGCCGCTGACGTCATTGCTCTCGCCAGGAAAAGGGGTAAGAAGAGAAACTTGGAACTTACTGTCCTGACACACGTCCACTTCACAATGACATCAGCCTGTCTTCTCCCATAGGTGCTGTGGTTTATGGAGAGCCCATATCTGCCAGTTTGGGCACAGATGGTACCCATTACTGGAGCAAGAACTGGGCCAAGGCAGCGACCTATGTCACGTCTCCACCACTCAGCCCTGATCCCACCACCCCCGACTACCTCAACTCCTTGTTATCATGGTAGGCGCTCTGTGCCAGGACCTAAAACTGGCAGGAACACAGTTTGACATGTGACTGCTTTCGAAGGCATTTTATTTTTACCCAGCTGTAGCTCTTTTAGTGACATCTCATTAGGAGATGTCCTTTGTGCAGAAGGATGCTGTAGTGGCACTTAAATGCACTTTTTATAAACTGTATGTCACACTTCTGTCTTGAGTAATTGCCAAAGATGACAATGTCATTTTTAATTTTCTTTCTTTCTTATCTAGTGGGGACTTGCAGGTGACTGGCAGTGCTCATTGCACTTTCCTGACTTCCCAGCGTGCAGTAGGAAAAGATGACTTCACCCTAATCCCAGAGGGCACCAACGGCACTGAGGAGAGGATGTCCCTAATCTGGGACAAATGTGTGGTGAGCTAATTTCTCATGTTCCAAAAAGTGATATCATGAAGAACTGTAGAGCAAATCACCCTGTAAACCTTTTGTGTATGTTGAGATGCTTGTATGTGATTACTCGTCCTCAAAAGGTGACTGGCAAGATGGATGAGAACCAGTTTGTGGCAGTGACCAGCACAAACGCAGCCAAGATCTTCAACCTGTATCCCCGCAAGGGCCACATCGCTGTGGGGTCTGATGCTGACCTCGTGCTGTGGGACCCAGATATCACCAAGATCATCTCAGCTAAGAGTCACAACCTGGTCAGTCACATGTTGAGACTTTATTCTTCAAACTATATGTTATTGGCTGCAATACACTTTTCACATCATAAGTCATTATAATGCCAGCTCTGTTAAGAGAAGTATGGTAGCAGTTTAATGTTTTACACACTTTACTACTATAGCAACAAAAGATTTAGTAATGTAACATAATAATACAGAATGCAGGTGAACAGTGTCCTGTTGGAGCAGGTAAAACAAGAACTATCAGATATGTTGCTGCTCATCAAATAATCCTGTAGCATTGATTATTAAATAATCATGTAGCAAAAAAAGGAACCATCCCTCCTTTTTATTGAACATATTCATATCACAATGTATCAGAAAAACATCATTAATGTTAAACACGTAATAAGACACACCATGTGTGTTCGTCTGAGCAGTGTTGTGGTCGTCTCCTAATCAAATCTCTTCTTTCAGGCTGTGGAGTATAACATCTTCGAGGGCACAGAGCTGCGTGGAGGTCCATCTGTGGTGATCAGCCAGGGCAAGATTGTGTTGGAGGAGGGAAACCTTCACACCACTGAAGGCTGCGGGCGCTACATCAGCCGCAAACCTTTCCCTGACCACGTGTACAAGAGGATAAAGGCTCGCAGCAGGGTGAGTCCGAGCAGACGCCGTCATGCAGAGGAACTGAACTCTTAGGGCCTGATCTAATAAAGCTCTGTGCGTGTAAAACGTGGTCAAACCTCACCTGCAAAAAAACATGCAAGCTGATCAAGTAACGGTGCACACTGAGGATCGCGTGTAGAATAACACGCGCTCTCTATTTAGTACGTTTGCCTTAATGAATATGCAATTTTCTACCAAGTTTCTACCAGAGTAGATGCAAATCTTGAATTGATTTACAAAGCCTCAAGATAATTGTGGTGATTGACTGCGTCTATATTTAATACATTTGAAAGGTATGTGCTAATCGGCACAGTGTTGCACACAGATGGCTGCAGTTATTGTGGTGAGGAGGAGACGGCATGAAAGAAGACGGAGAGAGAGCTGTTTTTCAGAAAGTGAACTGCACCTGCTGCTCAGTATTGGTCAGAGACATCTCTTCCACTGGCCCCCCACCTGTTTTATTTGCCGAGGTTTTATTAGGAGCTATTTTCTTATGTCCTGCTATCCTCTCTTGATTTCATCGGTTTTTGTTTTACCCACAGCATTTACTTTCTCGCAGATACTCTCCCATTTCGTGTTTCTTGGAGTCATACGAATATTTCTTTGCTGTAGCTCAACAACATGTTTGTTTGCCTCTTCCACTAACACCTCCAATTCCATGGCATAAAATTTTGCTTTGTGCTTACGGTCACTCTCCTCTCCGTAATGCTCCATTGTGGAAACCAGTTATGCACGCAAAACACTTATTTAAATACTACTGCCTCCACCATGTTTGCACCTGTTATCATTTACGCAATTATTTTTAGTAGATCACCCGCAAAACGCCAACCAACCAAACATGCCATCTGTTAAAATGCACATGCAATTTAGCGTTTGGGATCTTAGTAGATCTGGCCCTTACAGTATAGGGAGCTCGTGGTCTGATGATTTTTCCTGCATGTGTAGCTCACAGAGTTGCGAGGAGTTCCCAGGGGCCAGTACGACGGGCCGGTGTGCGAAGTGACAGTGACTCCCAAGGTCATGTCCACAGTCTCCTCGGTGAAGACCTCCCCTGCTAAGCAGCAGCAGCCGCAGCAGCAGATTGCTCACCAGCCAGTGCGCAACCTTCACCAGTCTGGATTCAGCTTGTCTGGTGAGTCGAAGCACATCTTCTGTTGTCCTCTGTCGCAACTAGAAGTTGAAGTTATATCCTACTCTATCTTGGTGGTTTTTTCAGGTGCCCAAGTTGACGACAACATCCCTCGTCGCAACACTCAACGCATCGTGGCTCCTCCTGGTGGAAAAGCCAACATCACCAGCCTCGGCTAATTTCCTCCCATGACTGAGTGCAGGGCCACACGGGACAAGAAGCCACTGTCACATGACATGTGGTCACCTCTGACTCCTCCCCCTCTGCACTCAACCCAAACCACTCCATCCATTCTATTCACACACTACCACCATGTCACCTCATTCAAAAAAAGAAAGAAAGCATTATTCCATTTTTTTTCTTTCCTGCCATATTCCACAGTCTTCAAGGAAAGATCAAGTGAATTGAAACAGCTTTTTTAAAGCCCAGTTTGATTATCCATGGAGGTTATTTGTTTACATTTGTTTACATTTGTTGTATAATTTCTTGCTGTACATGTTTTAGCTGTTGAGTTGCTTCTTTTGGCTCAGAAAGTTGACCTAAAAAGTTGTCGTTTACACGAGCAGGCAATTTAGAAACAGCAGTTGTTTACAGTTTCTCTTCTTGCGCTGTGTATTTCCCAGATATTAATAAGAATGTGCTGGTGGTGGTGTAGCACCATCACCTTTATTTAAACGTTAAAACCTCCTCTCTCCTTGTTGTAACGTGGCTCCACTGCTGTTTCAGTAGGAAAATGTGACTTTGTTAATGCAAAAATCTCAAAATACTAATGGAAGATTAGACCATAGAATATTGTTTTTACATCTCTGACGTTTGCAGTATGAGCTGAACAATTCACTTTGGTCTTCCTTTTGTGCTATGGCTGCACTTTCTTCATTTCTTTATTTTGTGTGAATTGATGTTTTATGTTTTATTGAAGTCGTCTTTTAGAATATGCTGACTGCACTGAAAGGAAAAGAAAGGGTATTTTAGAGTTAAACCACTCATTCAGTTTCAGCCTGAATATGGGAGTAGGGAGGAGAAATGGCTGCTACATAATATTTTGTCTGAGAATCACCTCCCCCCACCCCTCATATTATCATTTTGTTGTTTTCCTCATGTTTGTGAAAAGGTTGTCAGGGCAAGCTTCCAATAATCAGAGCGGTGTATATTGTTGAGAATGCAGACAGGCACTAAGATGAAGCTGGATATGCAGACAACCTTTCTGCACCTGGTGCTATAAGACCATCGCTGCATATGTGCAGATGATGTACACACACACACACACACGTTTGTACTTCTATCTTAGTGACGACACTCATTGACACGATGCATTCCCTAGCCCCTTAGCCTAACCATCCAAACTAAATGCCTAACCTTAACCCTTAATCTAACCTAAACCTTATTTTAACCCTAACCCTAAAACCCTAACCCCCAAACAGTCCATTAAATGTGGGTCAGAAAGTGAGGACCCACCTTTAACCAAAATTTCCTCACTCCGTAGGTTGTAGGCTCAAACTGGTCCTCACATATAGCTGTACAAGAGCACACACACACACACACACACACAAACACGCACACACGCACACATGCACACAAAACAGTGGTGTAAGCTTTGTAATAATAGCAGCCAGGGCACAAGCCTTTTACCTAGTATTGACAGAATTTGTTTTTGCACTAAATGGTTAACCTGTATGTGAGCTTGCAACTTTTTGTTTGTGTTTGGATATTCGTTGAGTTGAACTCCTTGCTTGCCTCCTCTGTAAGATATTGACAGCGCACTGTATCTATGAAGGCTCTTTAAAGAAGTGGAACCATGATCTTTTGAGACCTGATGAAAAATGCTCCAGTATGTGTATGAATTCCCTCACAGTGTGCAGATATTGTGTCCACTGTTCTAGGTGTTAGTGTTGTGAATGAGTTACCAGATATCCAGTTGTTCTTTCCTTACCCATTGAGACACCAGAGTCACTCAAGGTCGTAAACTTTATTCACCGAAACCACGGGTCGTCAGTACTGTAAAACACTGGATTATTTCTTCCTCATTGCCTTGTCAAGTGTTGGTTTTGTATGCCAAGCTATAATGTGAAGTGTTGACATTTGGGGAAGTTTCATGGTGATGGTTGTTGAGTTGTTACGTTCAGCACTGTTGTTGCCCCTCGCCCAGCAAGTGTGATACTCTCTCAGAAGTGTATGTTTTGTAGGTTACAAGGGTTTTGGGGGGAATTCGTTGGTCCCGTCAGCATTTGACCCTATCTGTGTTGACTTCAGTGGATTAAAATAATAAAAAATTAAACTAATGCGACTTGTTTTAATACACACAGCTACCCATATAAAATATAAATGGAACATTTTATGTGTAATTATTGTTTAATAGAGAACATTCCTGGAAAAAACTGATCTGTGGATTGAATCCATCTACATATTTAAACAGTTGTATTATTTCCTGTTGACACATTTTACACAATTGCACGTTCTGACGACCCACTACACAACAGCAGGATTGAAAAGTGCATTTACTCAAGTACTGTACTCAAGTAGTATTACAGAGGTACTTGCACTTGCATTTTCTTTTTTATCCTACTGCAATTTTGGTATCATATATTTCCAGCACAGATTAATTCACAGTTTGGTGTAGATGTAAATTTAAGAATTTCCATGTTGAACTTAATGAATTTATCTTGTAAACACAAAGGGATTCTTTTAAATTGCTGATCAACACTTCTGCAAGTGAAATTGTGAAGGACCTTTACATGTGAGTATTTTTACATTGTGGCATAACTACTTTGACCTCCTTCATCCCTGATTAAAAGATTGTCTTGGATCTCATAAGCAACTAATTAGAATTAGTTCATTAGAAGTGAAGTAGACAAACTGATTTGCATAATCCCCCCAAGAACCTCTAAAGATTTATGAGCAGATCAGTACATTGTTTGACATATTGAATAAAATGTCATCCAAGGATGGGGTGAATGCGAAGAGACACTAGGTGGAGGCACAGAGTCGTGATGTGAAGCCTCAGCCCCAGAGGAGCATTCTGTTGTTCCATCTCTTTAGTCACTTCATCTGTGGGGGACGCCTCCGGTAAAATGAACTGATGGAGAGAAGGATTACATCACAGTGCACACGTCAACAGAAGTTGTGTGATTTGTTGGAATGAAGCTCCCCTGGCTGTTGGATACTTGTACAATTAGGACTTAATATGATGAGTGCACTGATGAAACCAGAGAGGGAGAATCCTACAATGTCAACTTCAACTGACAAGAGGAAACAAAGCATCGGGACGGCTTAGCTAAAATAAATCCTCTCTGGGGAAGAGTGCAAACATGAGTCACCAGCAGTGCATTCAATCCACTGTGACACAGACGCCACTTTATAAGAGCAAGAGTCCTCAGAGAGTTGATCTGTCATCACTGCAGCATCATCGTGAACACTTGTTTACAACTGTGTACATTTATGATCAAAAGTGACTGTGTAGAATCGTAAGTAGATAACAAACAACAGGCTGAAACCAGAAGCAACTAAGGAAATCAGGGTTGGAGATACCTCGAAAATTGAGTTTGTGAATCACAGGTTGATAAAATCTGGAAGAAGATAAAGAAAAACATTATACAAAAATACAAAAATTAAAATAGCCTATATATACATTTGACTTTGGGATACTCCCTGAGCCAAACCTATAATATCTAATGCAAACCTAATTATTTATCTATCCTTTCCCTTTTTTACTTTTTTATATCTAATAAATAATAATAAACTTTATTTACATAGCACAAAAACGTTAAAGTGCTTCACAAACAGAAAAACAGAAAAAGTGCACAAACACAAAAATATAAATGAAATATACGAAAAAAACATAAGAAATCTCTTTTTTTTCTCTTTTCTTTTCTTTGGTTAATTACTATTTAATTAAATGTTCATGTATCCTTAATTTCAGATCTATCATAATTACAACTGTTGTACTGTAATTTTTAATGAATGAATCTGGGATGTTGACACTGCAGGTTGGATGTGCAGGGAATGTGGTGGTTTACAGTGATTGTTTTAAAGCTTAGTGACACCATCTTTCTTCCTTTCTATCTCTACTATGGTGAAGTAACTGAGAGGGATCAGACTCAGAAATAAAAAATGTGAATGTGGAGAATCAGGGATTATGGGTTCAGTCTCCAATCACCAGAACAAATGCATTAGAAAGGAATACAGAGGAGGTGTAGATTTTACACGTATTGATCATTTCACTGTGAATACATAAAATCAGGCTGCAGGGTAAAATCAGGGAATGCCAGTGAAACACAGGAGCGCTGTTCTTGCTCTGCTCCAGTCTATAACTGCCTCCTGCAGGGTTGCATATCAAATTATGGGATTCATTACTGCTATTGCATTTGGAAGATGATATATCTTGATGAAACTTGGTGCATAGGTATTTGCAGCCCAAGTAGAGGGATGGGTGAATTAGCTTATCTGTGTCATCTGTAGTTTATTGCTGCTGCAGCTCTAGCTCCTCTCCTAATGGCATCCGTGCACAGATGGAGTGATTTACAGGTTCACAGACACACCAGTCGCGGATACAGACAAAGCACAGCACACTTCCCCCCCGTGGGAGACCTGTCGAATCCACTTTTACCTCTGAACTTAATGCGCTGAAGGAGGATGTTGGTTTAATGAGGTCTACTGAATGCCCCTCTCTCTGAGACTCACAAAAGGAGTACATCTGGGTACTACAGAGGGCGTAGCCAAGAGAAAATAAATCAATACGGCTGGTAGAGGTTGTCCTCTTGCCCTTTGATGCATCTGCGTATACAGAGAGACACTCCAGTCTTGAACTCACAGTAAACACACTTAGTTCCCCCCTTTGCACTTACAAACACGGCACAGGTCTTGAGGGAGGCTGTGATAAAGACTCTGCGTGCACTGAGCATGGATGGTGACTTAAAAAGACAGAAACACAAGGAGTGTTCGGCCTGAGAGAAGAATGTCTGAGACTGTGACTTAACGTGACATCTCTAAATCAAGAGGATTCTTTAAGAGGCTTGGGGGCTGGTCAAGATTGAGGTCAGCGACCACAAGGTCAGTTAAAATTCCAGTACATTAAGCCATCCATCTGGCACTGCTCGGAGGTAGATGCAACTGTGGGAATGTGGATGGACGAGAACGGTTTTTAGGGGCCGTATATTTAGTGAATCAGCCCCCTCACAAAAAAATTATGAAACACCAGCAAAGAGTTTTTTTTAAATGAAGCCATGAATCTCTTGTTAGGAATATGTCATACAAATTTATTGTAATGTGACATGGAAGCACACAGCGTCTCAGGAACAGCATTATAGGCAAACGACGGGAGCACCACAGACCAGCATTTTTAGTAACATTTGGTGAAATCATGCAATATATAAAACTTTGCTATTTACATTTTTACACATTTTAAATGGCTCCTCTGTGATATAAATATGTAAACATCCAGGAATATTTTGGTCCTCTTCAGGAAAAAAAAATTCACAGCTTCTCTACTATATGGTTCTTTTCATTTGGTCCACATCAGCGGTTGCTTACAGGGTTGTTTCAAAAACTGAGTAGACATTGGCTTTACTTTTATGATTTAAAAGAAGTCTTTATTATCAATGATAAGCTGTGTGTTGTGGAGGTTTGTCATTAACAACGCCTTCTTCTTGAAGAGGAAACATATAGTGCTTATGATATTTCTTTGGAAGATTTTCTCACATCAAGCAAAAACCACAGAATGATATCAAGGCAGAGACATTAAACATTTTAAATGTCAAAGCAACAGTTGTGATGTCAACAGGACAAAAAGGAAATGTATTTGCATCTGTGACCTTGAAATGGGAGTTGTTACTAATGGATGAAGGATTACAGCGGTCACACAGACTCTCCTTTTTCCGACAAGGACAGTTGGTGGATTTTAATGGTGGGAAGGTTTCCGGCGGGAGGGGGCTGGGCGCAGTTTGACTCCTGCGGGGGGGTCCCGCTGCTGAGAATGCAGCAGCAGGTTTGGTGGAAGCGTTTGCTGCAGAATTTGGCCACTTTAGCCCTGCTCGTCTCGGCCGGTCCCGAGCCACTCGCGGAGCCTCCAGAAAAGACCTTCCAGTCTCTGCTGTCCCTGGAGGAAGGGGTCCTCAACAGGGCCATGGAAGAGGAGGGGCTGAGCTGACAGGGAGCCGCCCCGCTGTCTGGGCCCAGCGTGAGGGGCTTGCTGTGACCTTGTGGTTGACTCTGACCTGCACTCAGATGATGATGGTGGGGTCTGGGTGTCCTTCTTAAACAGCGAACTCCAAGTAAACTCTGGAACGCTTTCTTAAACTCCTGGTTGGAGCATGGGTAGATGATGGGGTTGATGCAGCTGTTGAAGTAACCGAGCCAGAAGGTGATCTTGAACACTGTGTCAGAAGGTCGGTATGCAGGGAATATGGAGCCTGTAGGAACATCCGATACACAGGAGGGATTAACAGCAAAATCCAAACTCACGACTGAAACATGAAATTTAAGCTAAATGGTAACACCGGCGTGCTGACATGCTGTTATTAAGCAGGTAACAGGATCACCTTCTTCGTTTCTAATGTTTTTATTATTAGCACTAAAGTAATGTAAAGATGAGCCTGCTGAGTTACAAAGTAATGGGAAACTCACAAATTGGAGTTGTTGTGGTGCCAGATGAAAAAAGAAGGGATCTAGGAGGGAGCTTATGTGAAGTAAATTGAATTGAATGAAAAGTCAGGGGATGACCAGAGGATAAGATTTTTTATGTGGACAATCGTTTGTGTCAATCCATCTAGTAGATACAAATACAACAAATGGATTTCATGAAACTTTGTGGAAGAATGTGCTGCGGGGTCAAGGAAGAACCCATAACATTTCAGTGAAGATCTGGCTCAGGGGGCAGATCCAGGAGTTTATTTTTTACTTTATAGGACATTGCAATCTGGTAAATTTAAATTCGGTTTCATAAGGAGACTGTACATAGAGGTGTGAGTATCATTCTACTTCACTATAGAATCAGTCAATAACTCAGAGTGGTGCTGTTGCAAATATAAATAGATCCCTACAGTCAACAGGATTCAACCTCTGGGGGCCATGAGCATACAAAAAAAAGCATATGACAGTCAACTGAACAGGTATTTTAGATATTTAAGGCGAACCAAAACAATAAAGTGACGAACCAATCGGGCATTTAGAGTATTTTTTTGAGATCCAAATACTTTTTCAACTATCTGTTCCATCAAAAGTTGCGTTCATATGAAATATACACGAAATCTGGACAAACCTTTGCCAGTCTTTAATTGTTCTATCCAGTTTCCACTAACCAAAGCTCCCTGCTTGTCTCCAAGGTTGAGAGTATGGTTAGATTGGCTCCATAAATTGTGCTGCTTTTGATAAGAAGAAGTATTCACAGCAGAGAGTGTGAGCAGGATCCGTGATGAAGAAGGGCTTGACGGGCACATTACATGCAGGCCTGTTGTGACTCTTCACATATCCTGTGGCAGCCAGTGAAATATTCAATAATTACATGGTTGACTTCTTGTGAGGCTGCAATATATCTATCTATCTAAGGTTGCCTGTCATCTCTCTTCGGAGGTAGAATGGGGAGATTCTGTTTCGTGAAATCCCTTATTGGACGAGCTGCTGGAGATATTCAAACGTGGGCTTTTGAAAAATGAGATCATGATATGGAGATGGATAGAAAGACAAGGTGCGGGAGTTTGAGAGCAAATGATTTCGTGCCTGGCTGTGCAGCTCATATGTTTTACTCCCAGCGGTGCCAAAAAGACCTGTTCTATAGCTGCAACATTCCTTGATATATTCACTTTTGATTAAAAAAAGAAAGCAATTGCTACTGGTGGATAGATGTAATTATTGTCCACAATCAACAAAGCACCAATGCCTGTTTCCATGTACAAGCTTCTCTTTTGCAATGCTACCCTCTAAATAAAACCATAGTTTACTTTGGGTCTGTTGGACAAACCTGCAAAGTTCAGTATAGTCACTCTGTAACAAAGGCTGTTTTTAGTTGCTGAGGAACAAGGTTTGGATCAAACAGCAACAAAATGATGCATTCATGGGAGAGCAACTAGTGGGAAAAAACTTGTCTGTTCACACTTTTAAACACTTGTTCTAATTTAGTTTTGACTGCCTGCTGTTGTGCTGGGCTGTAAAAACAGCTGAACACAAGGTGAAGGATGAAAGAGTGAACCGGGACGTGAGGGAAGTGTAGTTGAGGGACATAAAAGCAAACAGTGATCTGATAGTTACTAAAATCATAGTAGAACTCAACATTTTAACTTGTCACCCTTGTGTTGTGGAGTACAAGTGTATACTAAGCTGTGGCAGTATACTGTAATGCCGCTGCTAGGTGTGGTCAGGTGCAGAGTTCTGATAGAAAGGTATAAAGTCAGTATTTATTTATGTCTGTTTGTTTATTTATTTGTAAGCAGGATTACACAAAACCAATTTTGACAAAACTTGGTGGAGGGATGGGGTCTTACCGTGGGATGAACCCATTAAATTTTGATGTGGATGCAGGATTAAGGGCCAGATCTTTCTTAAAATGTGTTTTTCGACAGATAAATCATTTTGGGTGATCAGACCCCTTCTGGGTATCCTAATACGTTTATTTGATAGTGATGCAAGAGCGAGGACATGATAATACATAAGAGTTCCAGGTTATGGTCAGTGCTTTAAAATCTTATGGCACAAGGGCACTCAAACATTTATATAATAGCTTTATACTTTATTATAATCTCTGAGAAGAGCTACTAAAATGTCAAAAAAATTAATACAGAGCCTAACAACTCTTTTTAAGATGTTTTGACATGATTCATTTCCCATGATTTGTTTTTCTCTAATAGCAAAGTAATGCTTACAATAAACCAAATAAGACAATCGTGAGTTATCTGGTGCTATATATACGTCAAAACCTGATTCACTGCTATATCTGTCATTGTCCACAGACATATGAGGCAGCGGTATGCAGCCCGACACCGGCATTAGTAAGGGAGCATTGGTAAGCCTAGGCTTTTCCTCATTTCCCTACTCAGGAAAGAACTCGGCCAAATGGTAGCAGCTATATTTACAAGCATGAGAGCATGGAATAAATAAATACCCAGTGGGAGTTTTGAGGTCTTACCCCTATCTCATATGTACTTGGTTCAGATTTCCTTCTCTCATTCCCTCCACATTGACACAAACATATAAATTGCATGTGTGGTTGGCAAGCTGTGTTACATCCCCCCATCAGGCTGGGTAGTGTTCTTGAGGGAAACATCATGGTCCAACACCAGTGTGATGTCTGTGATCTCTCATCCCCTGACAGACATTTTAATGAAGTGAGTCACCGACACAAGAGAGAGGGTAAGGGGCAGAGTAACGGCTTGATACTTTGTTCAAGGGTCTTACTTTAAAATATATATTGGTCTGAAATCCTGTGGTTATGTTTACAGACGTTGGAGCGCTGGAGCCCGTCACGAATCTGAAAGATTTATTGAGCCTATTTATAGGACGTCTACCTGGCCAAGTCAAAGCATTTACTATGCTGCTCAAGAGGCCATTCAACGGGCAACCATCCAGTATCTGAATGGCAGTTCCCTTCAGTGTGCCACCACAGAACAGCCATTCAATTAAATATGCTAGCACTTAAAAACTTGGCTGCGGCACAAGTTGATGAAAGGATCTGAAGAAATTAATTAATGCAAAGGTTAGAACGCTTCCTGATTTATATATGTGTGAGTGCATATATGAACGTGCTTTTAATTTGTCAAATTTAACAATTTACGAAATGTGTATTTTCAACCAAGAGATATATAAAGCACGACTCAGGAGACAACTAGCTATAGCTGATGGAAAAAATGGAAACAACTCACTTTGTTCCGTCTCTACTGTCTTCTGCCTTTATAGTTCAACATTTAACCCCTTCAATATTTGTAATTTTTAACCTTTGGTTTGTGCTGTTAGGTAAAATCTTTAATCGAACATAGCCAGGCTATCTGTTTACTTGTGTTTTCCATATAAAGATGGACGACACACATCCACTTCGTTACTCTATCCAGAAATGAAGCCATTAAATCCCTGATAACTGCCATCTTATGCCGAAGACTTCACTTGGAGCAAGAGTGTCCTCAGTAGTGATCAGACAGTAGAGCTGTCAGTGTCAGCTGTCAATCAAGATGTTTCAGACCATTTTCATAAAATCAAATAACTAATTAAAACCAAACTCAGCAGAAAAATGTGCACTTTAATAATCATCAGTGTGATGACAGAATCCATCTTTGATATAAAAATTATTTGAAGTGTATTTTGTCTTCTTCGTTTGGCCCACATCCCATTCACTATTATGTAGGGGTCAGGGTTTATGTCCTATATTGCAGCCAGCCACCAGACACTTTGGCTTCACTTTTTGGGAACTGCTGTGTTGTCCATTCTTTTATACGGTCTATGGTTTTCAGTCTCGGTGCCAAGGGTTAGCTAGAGATAACTAACCCTTCATAATTATCAGACGTGTGGTATCTATCCTCTGATCTAACTCACAGCAAATACAGAACCATTTCCATACCACTTTAAACACACGACATACAGTGTAGGCTTATTAAAATGATATGCAAATGAGCCATATGCGTTCGTGCGTTCCACTATTGTTCAATAATCACACGCAATATAGACATGATGATACTCACCAATGGGTAGCACCAGGAAAAAGGGCAGCCAGCATAACACGAAGCAGCCAACCACGATGCCCAAGGTCTTTGCAGCTTTCTTCTCACGTGAGAACTTGAGCAGTCTCAGGGCAAAGTGTGTGCGGTTACGAAGGGCCTCGTCCTCTGACACAGTCGTGTTGCCTCTGTGTATCCTGAGTATCACCCGCTCCGAATCTGACTTCTCAGTCTTGTGGCCCTCCCTCAGGCCCTGGCTCTCTCTGTGAGCGACCACATAGACCCGACAGTACATGGCCAGTATGATGGTGAGAGGGAGGTAGAAGGAGCCCACAGCAGAGAAGATAGCATAGGCAGGCTCCTCTGTGATCTTGCAGATGGACTCGTCCTCTGGAGCTGGCTCTTTCCAGCCAAACAAAGGTCCGATAGATATGATGATAGATAGCACCCACAGCAGCATCACCGCCAACAGAGCCCTGCGTTTTGTCATGATGGCTGGATAACGCAGAGGATAACTGACTCCAATGTAGCGGTCCACAGAGATCACACAGAGGCTCATGATCGAGGCAGTGCAGCAGAGCACATCAACAGCTGCCCAAACATTACAGAAGGCCCGTCCAAAAACCCAACGGTCCAGGATCTCAAAAAGGGCAGAGAAGGGTAGTACAGTGGAGCTCAGCAGCAAATCTGCCACTGCCAGATTAACTATAAAATAATGTGTGACCGTCCGCAGGTGTCGATGACAAACTACAGAGAGGATTACCAGGATGTTTCCCACAATTCCGAACACAATGAGGACACCGAGGATCAAGCCCAAAGCCACAGCCTTGACCATGTTTAGCTCTGGGACTATAACTTCGCTGCAGTTGGAGCAGTTCTGTGTCAGTGGAGCTGGGGTCATGTTGTCCAGGACAGGAACCATGTGCTCCAATTCTGCACTGATGATGTAGACCAATACACACACACCTATCTAAGTTCACCACAGCAGAAAAAGGACATCAGGGAATTCTCATAAAAGCCATTAGAGTAATGGTCTCTCTTGTCAAAACATAATTTGAATGATGATGCCTCTGGCAAATAAGCCATTACGTTAGAGATGCATCAAGAAAAATAAAACTACAGGACGCATGCGAAAACACTGAGAAAGAAGTATAATATATGCAGACAAAACCTAGAAGGCTGAAATCAGTGAATCCATCTTTAAAATGTTAAAATGTATTATGCAGCTGCTCTGAAAAAATAGTTGCATGATGGGATAGATGGTTGGATTCACATCTGGACAAACCTTTGCCAGTTCTCTGAACCAAAAACTGTCGCTCGGGCACAAAATTAGAGTTAATTTTCTCAAAACTTGGAGCGAGAAACGACTTTTCTGGGTTGGATGCTTGGTGACCAGTTGGCAGCTTCCTCCTGTTGAACACAGGGGGGCATTTTCAGCTTGAACGCAGCAAGATGGATACAGCAGCAACATCCAGTGCCTTTGAGAAAAGAGAGACAAAATAATCTGCTTCAAAAGAATTGGCACATCCATCCCATACATGATAACACAACGGCATTAATCCTTATTTTTGAAGTGTTTTTTCGTTCCCATGTTAGATTGCCTCAGATCTATCAAGACTGGGGGTAAGAGACAGCGTCTGAGTCACAGTTGCTGTCAGATCAATGTGACCACATGCAGCCTCATCCTGCGCTTATTGACTAAACACAATGTGAGGTTGAGGAATAAAGAAACTGATAGCAGGACTGACTAGTTGCCTGTTTCACTGAATTGTCTGAGAAGTGTTGCACAATTCTCTACATGGCATTGAGCCAAATCAGAATAGCTGGAGAGAGAGTCAACGGTGTAAAATGTGGTGTGAATATGATCTTCTATTGACCTTCAAGTAGATGAGTCTAACCGCACTTAATCTCTTTTTAGACAAATCAATATCACATTACAGCCTTAACGCAGCTAGAGGTCAAAACAAGACACAGTTAGATTTGACATCAATTGTTGAGTTAATACTGCAGAAAGGGGATAAACACTTGCTTGATTAACAAAATGTGCCTACCAATACCTCTGGAAATTGGCCTGGCCAAGACATAGGGTGTAGCTGATGTCTTGATTTCATTTTTGTACATACTAATAAAACAAGACCATAGTCAATGTATCTCCATTTCCTCCCATTATCCAGAAATAAAATTAAAATATTCCGGATATGAAAACTGCCATCTCCCATTTGGATCCGGAGGAATCAGGGGCGGTTCAGAATAGAGAGGTTCAGATCCACCCGCTCAACCAATCATGAGTCAGTCTCAACTGTCAATCATTTCACCCTATGTGTATTGCATTAAATTACTTACCTACCCACAAAATTTGAGAAACATTTTTTTAACATGTATTTTGACTTCAATCCATTAACATGGAGGAGGTGGGATTGATAACCTATACTGCAGCCAGCCACGCTGATCGAGATGCTGTGGCTTTTAGGGAGCTTTAACTTGTGCTGGGCAGCAGAGGGTCTTATCTTTAAACAAAGCCAGGCTCAATGTTCTAGTCTTAAATTCTAAGTTGAGCTAATTGTCTGCTAGCTTCAGCTCTGCAGTTGACACACAAACACGAAGGAGGGATCAATCTTCTCATTAACTCTGACAGGGAATGTGAATATTTCCCAAAAAGTCATACAACACCCTTAACATTTGTCAAGCCAGGTGGATGGGCTTGTTCCATTATCCATCTGTTAATATATAAGATCCGCTGAAGAGAGATGAGAGAGATTGAGCTGCTCAGTTGAATTTCTAAGTGATGCCATTGAGCACCACTCCGCCATCATTTTGGCCTGACATTTTCCCTCTGACTCTGATGCTTTGAATTAATTTCATTTCGAATGCTTTGTCCTTTGACTTCAAGACAATGTCTTAATGCCACGTAAACTCCTTCACTTTGACAGATGTGAAATTAATCCTGTCTGTGCAGATTACTGACATTTGTAATGTGGATGTTGCTTAACTGAATGTAGATTAGATGGGACTAGTAAAAGTAGTGCGTCCATGTTGATGGTTTTCGGATTTTACTAAGCTGCTTTATTTCAGACAAAATTAAAAGTTCATCTGAGTTGCCCTCTTTTCTTCTTTTATCTCTCTTCTATCCATCTATCTACCTATCTATCTATCTATCTACCTACCAACCTGTCTGTCTGACTGTCTGTCCGTCCGTCCGTCCTTCCATCCATCCATTTATTTATTCATCTATTTATCCATCTATCTATCTATCTATCTATCTATCTATCTATCTATCTATCTATCTATCTATCTATCTATCTATCTATCTATCTATCTATCTTTCTATCTATCTATCTACAAAAACAGTGCAAAAGATATGTGGACATCGGAATGGGCAAAGGCATTAAGCAGTCCCCTCCAGTCTTTGGCCCCCTCCCCTCCTCCATTGTTTCACACGATTAACCGATGGCTGACCTTTTCCTCTGCGCCCCACAAACCCCTGCTCCACGCAGGATGTACAGCTGTTTAACATTTCTGATGTGAGCATAATGTCTGAGCTGGCAAGGCGTGACAAAGCCCCCATGCAGCAGCCATCAGAAAGCAGCACCTGAGAGCTTCTTCCACCCCCACAAGTAGAGGAAAAGGGTGGGGGGGCTGATGCCTCTAAGTTAATTATAAAAGTAAGAGTTACATGTTTATCCACAGGGGCATTACAGGAACTCATTACATCATCATTACTTTGCACTGTCGAAAAGATAAAGTTACCTGCAGTGCCAGTAAGATGAAGACATGATATCTGTGGCTCCTCTGTGACTCTATTACATTAGAGTCTGGGATTTGGAATTGAATTGTTTATTAATCATCATATTTATCCTCTGTTGTATCCGAGAAAAAATGTTCAGACCAATAGAAAGACATTTTTCTGAAGAGTTGACAAGGAGGCTTTCAATGAGCCTATCAAAACATTCAATTATTCAGCTCATAAAACAAGCCTTAAACTCGTGATCGAAACAATTCGTTTTGAGATGAATAAAAAAATTTTGATCAAAGACCTGTAGATTTCAAAAAACTGCCGTACGAGCTTGAGGATTATGGGATTTCAGCTGGGATGGATATAGATCCAGCACAGGTCCTTCTCCAGCACCGATCTGTTTAATATTCATAGAGTATCACACATCTACAGTGGGGGTTACCCAGAGAAAAAACAAGCATACAGAAGGGCAGCAGGGAGCAGGAGCGTAGTTTGCTAAAGGGCATGAACGCTATTTATTTTCACTTACTTTTTAATTCGCTAGAGGTTCCTCCAACTGTTAAATACATGTTCTTCAACTGCAGTATATCAATCAATCAATCAATCAAATTATATTTTATCTCCCATATTCACAAATCACAATTGTCTGATAGAGCTTAATAGTCTGCGTACACAGGGTTGCGTGTTCTTGGCTGTTTTCCAGGCAGACACTGAACAGTGTGGGTGTGCAGCTGCAGCTGAGGGTGTCCACAATGATGGTGAGGACAGTTTGAGGAGCACAGCCTCTCTGTGTCTGCAATTCCTGTAATTGGCCAGGAGAAAACACCCATTGTGTCTCAGGTGTAATCTCAGCCTCTTCTCTGGTGTGTTGAGGTAACTCTCAGCTGCACAAATTGAGGCCAGTGTGTAACACAACTAAAGGCTCCCTGACGGAAAGTGACACCCAGCTTAGTAAAATAGGAAAGGCGGGTACTTGTAGACACTTGTTACGATCAATTGTTGCTGGAGACCTCATAGTGCATTTCTTTGTTTATGATCTTTAAGATCATATTTTTAAGATTAATAAAGATTAATAAATAGAGAGAGATTTCAAAGCAACAGGAATAGCTTTGTATAAATCATCTATTTATAGACCAGTGCAGCCCAGTGTTACTATTTTACAGGCAACTCCAGATATACAATTATAGATGTGCATAAATAATATGCTCATCAACTTTACAGTTTACAACCCAAAGATGGATTTGAAATATAAATTAATTCAACATCAGTTTTGGCTTTTTCTGCACAATTCATTATTGGATGAGGCTTAAATTCTGTAAACATCCTTCCAACCTCTCCACTATACGCACAGCACAAGAAGTATAAAGAGAGAGAAAAAGCAATTAACGATCCACCTCATAAAAGCATCAGTTAAAGGTGTGAAATCCAAAATGTTCCCACGCTCACCCAACTTTCAGCTCGATCCTCACATCCCGGCAGCCGCTCGCCGGAGCCACACATGGAGCCGTGGCCGCTGACGCGCACCGAGGGGACGGTGCGGTTCTGCTGAGGGGACGAGCCCAGTGCGCTCCTCTCCATCACGAACACATCCCGCACATCTGCCGGAGACCTTCAGGTGCTCCGAGTCTCCTCCTCGTGTGAAGAGTCCGGAGCAGCAAATGACTCACTGGTTCCTCCTCCAACCACCACCACTCCTCCTTTACCCCCACCTTCACACCACCTCGATCCCCACCCCACCCCTCACTCCAGCATCAGACCCCTCCCGTGCGTCATCACGACCCGTCACTGTCTCGCCCTAAATGACTTTTCTTTTTTGAGGTGTTCCCTTAACGAGCGTCAGCTGTCAAACTGTGGCCGGAGATGTTTTTCTTCTCTTGTTTCAGAGCAGTCACTCCTTCACAAACCTGATGATCTCAGGTCCCTGCATCGTGCTCCTCTATATCCATCCAGAATCTGTGGAATACTTTCTGTCTCACTTCCAACAATTCATTTTGATGATTTTCTTAGTTTACTTGTTGGAAGTAAAGGTAATGGTTCTTTCTCCTATTACAGTTTTCTAATTTAAATTGTCAAGTATATAATGGGTTCCAACGAAATGCTGATTAAAATGACTTTATTTTACAGCCCACAAACCCAGTAATTGTTTTATGATCTGATGCTCCAGCAGGACATAAAATGAATGCCTCTGTTTTATCATAATCTAAATAGAGATACAGATCATTAGTTTTTGTTGTAAAAGTAAACCTTCCTTCCAAAGCTTAGCCCAACCACAGCAATACTGTATACTAAAGTAGTAAGACAATATATTATATATTACTCTATCTTTACAATTAAATAACACAAAAGTTGGAGTTAGTTACTGCAATTTGCATGGCATTGTGGGTAAAGTGCATGATGCAATATGTCACTTACAGTCAGTTACTGTATTTTTGGAAATTGTGATAACAAAGGCTGGTTAAGAAATGTACGTGTAGTGCTATGTTCAAAATCTTTCACCTATGTTACCCAACCTAAACATCATCATGCTAACACGTTCACAACATTGACTGTATATAAAGATGGACGACAAGACATCTCCCCAAAGGTGCAACCATCTTGATCTCCACCTAGTGTCTGGCTGCGGTATACTTCATAAATCCCACCTCTTCCATGTTATTGGATGGGGCATGGACCAAACTAAAAAGTGACATCTGTGACTGACTTGTATTTGGTGACATATTTTGGTTTTATGATTTTTGTGTTCGTTAGAAAAAAAAGGGTAAAAATGAAATACCCACTGAAAATAACAATTTCTTTATTTAACAGCACACGAACCATAATATATATGATCTGATGCTATGACAGGAAAGAAAAGCCAATTCCTTGTTTATCACACTCTAAAAAAACATACAGATGACTATCATATAGTTTTATTCATAAACCCCTCTTAAAGGCTTCGTTTAATAATTTGTTCCCCAGAAAAAGCAAAAATGAATACTGTTCGAAAAACCCATTTTCAAATTTTACCCAATCAGCTCAATTTCAATAACGATATTACCTCAGTCACACTAGAGCTGTAGCCTGTAATTAATTATACTTACCTGCCTTCTCTATGGATAGTGGTGCCCAGTGATACTCAATAATGTATCCTGAATAATTACACTGTCTTTACTGTGGGCAGTAATTGAGACTATTTCATCATTCTCTTATCAACAGAGCTAAGAAATTATTGCACATTTAAACTCAAGCCTGTGTATTATATTATAAGTGCTTTGACATGGACGATTCTTCTTCTTTAAGAATTAAGTCATAATGAGAATATTAACATAGCATATGCATTATATAGTCTGTAAGACTCTGGTCCATCTTTTATACAACTCAGTTAATACACTTTTGTCAACGTCTGAGGCACAGTCAATTGCAATTAATCTGGTGCTGCAGTTTCATTTGTGACTTTGTCATTTAATGATTGTGCCAGTACATTTTTTTAAACCTTCTTTCAATTAGGCTATCACAGAGAGATGCAGCAGAAACAAGCACACTAACACACCCACAAATAACACCCACATCGATTTTCTAGGGCTGATTCCTTTCTTCCTCTCGATTCAGTCAGTTAGTATATACTTTGTTTTTTCTGTCTGGTATAAATTTGAGAGTTTCACCTGTGGTTGCTGCTGTCTCACAGTGAGAGATGTTAAGAACATCCGTGGAGTAAACATCTGATTTTTTAGAATACTTGGCCTTGTCAAAAGCAAAACAAAATAACCTCTGAACTTACTTTAAAAGTGTCTTCACATCAGCAAAAGTGAGTAACATAAATAGACGTGTGCACAGTAAATTCATTATTATATGGAAGACAATATCACAGATGGAGTGATTATGTATAACCGCCTTGCACTATCTCAGACAGACCACTTTCAAAACAAGTACTTATCGCAGCAACTGATTAATTGTTGTGTAATTACGAATGCAGTAAAAACAAGTCAGTCAAACGATATTAAACACGAAATGAAAAAAACCAAATGATTAAGTAGCAAAATGATACTCATGTGCTTCTCCCGTGGTTATTGATGTCTTTGTATTTGCATCTAGTTAGAGTCTCTCCTGCTATCTAAGACCTGTTGAAAAAGCAATTACCTGTATGAGCCGCCCATGCAGTGCAGCAGACTGCTCAGTTTGAAAGATACTGAAATCAATACCTCTACACAGGAGGAAACATTTCCCAATCATGGAGGCAACAGACCCGAGCCAAGCATTAACCATAATGTTTGCATTTACAGTGACATAACATGGATTTTAATCTCCTGTGGTCGTGACTTTGACAAAATTCTGCACAGAGAAACACTGTGCAGACACCTGTTTTGACTTTATCTACAGCTTTAGAAGATGACTAAGGCAAAATGCTTCACATGTCACATGCATCATATACTTGAAGCCACTGTGGTTGTTGTTTTATTTCATAAACTGAGTTGACAATGAGAAATAAAGGTGACAGACTTCGCTGCAGTGTCGCTGAAGCTCCTCTTGTGGTGTGTCCTGCAGTCATCAGCTGTCCGCCCACACGACACAGCTAGAGCCTGCATGGCACCTGAAATCCAGATTAAAGAGGAAAATGATCACTTGACTGCCACAGAGAGATCTACAAGAAATATTACTGCAACCATTTATATGACATATAGCACCTGCAATGATATGCGCAAAGCATTACACATCACTTCTTTGTTTCAGTTTGGTATCAGTGTCATGAACACACAGTTCCTCGTGTTCTGGCCCGTTGAGAATGTTCTGTGAATCAATCAAAACTGACAAATCCTTCTGTCCTCAGTCAGACACAAAAATCCAATATGGATATAGATTCACAAATGTCAGTGTTTTTGTTTAATGAAGCAAGAAGTCAGTCATTAAAAAGGGATTGTATTACATTGGCATGATGTACTTGCTGTATTACTGGGCCGATTGAGTAGGGCTGTATTAGAATATATATAAATGTAATGTATTAGAGTGACTTCAGTGTCAAGTTTTCTCATCTCCTACAATCAACCATAAAACTTAAAAGTCTACAGCCATTGTTGTCGATGGGAGGCCGCACTTTGAGCAAAATATCATCACGCTAATATGTTCACAGTGGTAATGCTAACGTACTTATGTTTAATGGGTATAAGCATAGACTGCAGGTATAAAGATTTACGAAGCGTCTCCACTTCATCCCACCATCCAGGAATCAAGCTAAATATCCTGGATATGAACACTCTGACATACTTCAGTGTGATGACAACAAACTGAAATGACAGAAACCATCTCTAATCAAACATATGTTTGACATTTATTTTTGGTTTGGTCCGTGTTCCATCCAATAACATGGAGGAGGGATCTATTACTTATACTGCAGCTTCCTCACCAGGTGGGAATAAAGATGATTTAAATTCAGTAACATCACTTCTACTTCATGGAAATAGCTCATAATAGATTCTATATTGAATTGCCAAATTCAATCTTTGACCTGATGGTGGCGCTAGATGAAACATCAGGGTGTCACCAAAGTTGCAACAATTCACCCCGAGGGGAACATTTGAACCAAATTATATAGCAATGCCAACTAAAAATGTCAAGAGCTTTCCAGTTTCCAAACTCCTTCCAACTACAAACATTAGCCTCATAGTGGCGCTATAGGAAAAGTTCACCAAACCTCCAGGTATTCATCATCTATGAACCATAAATGTCTGTATTAAAATGTGAGTCATTTCATTTTAAAGCTTTTACATATCTTTCCCTGCTACGTGACAATTCTGACCTAGTGGAGGCATCAGATGAAACGTCAGAGGATTACAGAAGTCGGTGCAATCATTGTTGAATTGTTTCCGTCTGGACCAAAGTAGCGGACCGATTGACCCACTCTGCCGTCCTCTGAGCCGTGCCTCTAGCATGACTATTAATATCAACACAGAGAAACCCCTTGCTGAACCAAGCCCACATTCCACCCACCTACCACCTACCATCGAATGTTAAATATATGAGCACACATACAAGCAAAGCACAAAACCACAAAGCAACACTATCATTACTTTTTCCCACGTGTGGCTCGACAGGCTCTAAATATTAGAATTATGTTTGTGTCTGTGAGATTATTTTCAAAATGGAAAAGCCATGTCGCTCAGCAGCAGCTGTGCACCACTCACATGCCACATGTGACCATTTCTGAAACGTGGTGATATTGCATGATGTTCAACAGGGATAATCGCTCTGCCTTTTATTGGGCTCCAGTTCTGGAAATTCTGCAATTTCTGTGATAAAGACAGACCTAATTATCTCGGCAGACAGAACTCCATCTGAGCTGGGCTCTAATTATGGCCTAAATGCTGCTCTCTTACCGTTCAGTGTCGCACTGAGGGGTCATAAGGGAGTGACTGCTGCTGTCCTCTTCCACAGACTTATAGACACATGCACACACACACATCTCGAGGGCTCAGTGTGCTCAGCTGCTCTGATGCTCTTCTTAACAGTCTACTGGCAGGGATTACCCAACAAGACGGCGCACTCAGTCCCCCTCGGACCATCTCGCAGATCATCTGATTAATTAATCACAACTCCAGATGTCTCTTGAGCCGCATTATTGTTTGTACTGTGTAGAACATTGCACCAATATTTAAAAGGGAAATCCAACTGAAATCCTTAAATCCACAACTTCAGCTAAAAACAGACTAGACAACAACACAATGCGTGAGGTTACGTGGTACTTCCAGATAGATAAATCCATCAGTAGCGTCCTTCCAAGCCCATTCACTTTGATTCAGGAATGTGAAATAATTGCAGATTTATCTGGTTTTGAAGATTGTTCCAAGGTCAGATAAATTAAATTCAGACTGAGGGAGAGGAAGCAGCTTGCACAGTGAACTTGATTGTAGATATTGAACATCCAAGTGAGGAGATGGGACGGAGAAGCGTGAAAGATTTGGTGTCCAAATACGTAGCAGTGATGCAACCCTGGTGTCAGCTTAGCACAGATAGGAATGTGTAAGGAAATTGGAAGGAACAAAAATAATAGAAGGGCAAAGTTACTCTATTATCATCAGTAACAGGCATTGTGAAAATGTCATCATGCACGTGCAAATATGTCTGCACAGTCAGTCATGTCAGGGGACAAAGGTGGCTTCTCTGATAAGTTTCTTCCAGAAAAATAAGGACAAAAGGAGAAATTGTATGTAGGAGTTAAATGCACTCCACATCTGTGCACATTTGCAATACTGGTGCATTTGAAAGCAGCCTATAAAAAAACACACCACTTGTTTAATTCCACTAAAACAAAAGAAAATCTGCATCCAGGTTAGATTTATAAAGATTATTCTTTGTAGAAGCTTGGGATAGATTTGAAACTCTGCATCTGAAAATTGAGCGGAGAGAGAAACAGTGCAGCGTACTGCACAGTGATTCATACACGCAGGGAGAAACAACAGAAAAATGAATGATTTCAGGGCTTACATCCCCCTGAGAGCAACATATGGCCTTAAACTAAAACGATGCTGCTTGCAGTCAAGGTCAGTGAGCGTACTAACGATCACTCAAGACTCGTTCTATGCCAACAAGTTCTTTAGAAGCAAAGGAGCGTATTATTGATGCTGCCGGCACATCTAATAAGAATATGCATTTACTTTATTGTGACTGCCAGTGAAAATAGCAGTGTATTTCTGGATTATTCACAACCTGTGGACATTTATCCTCTAACGCAGAGTGTTTGGATCTGCCAGAAAGCTCAAATCACAACAATGCACTCTTGTGTAGCTTCAGGGCTCGGCAGCGATCTGAATTCTGCCAACACAAGAGTCTATATTTGTCTACGTGACAGTCCAATTTTCCACAAAGCAGCAAGGGAAAGTGAGAATCAAAATTTGAAAAAAGGGAGCAAAAAAAGACTATACCTCCCACAACAGCTTTAATTATTCATTTCAGGGGAATTGTTACCAAATGATATTTTTGTTTGTGTTCTGTCAATTTCATGGTCAGTCGTTCACGGGCCAGATTATTGCTGTGCATAAACAGAGGGATGACAATATCTGGCAGAGATAACTCACTGTACACAAACAATCCAGGCTTCGTAAAAGTTTATTTTTTGCTGATTCAATGGGAAAAGCCACTAATTCTAGAAAAATTGGTATATACAAACAATTGAGGCTACTTCTTCCATATAGTTGATTTACTTTAGAAAATAAACAAAAATGTGTACCAATTAATATTATTGGATATCAAAGAAGTGTATTAATGAAAAGATAAACAGCTGATTTTGTATAATGATATAATGGTATATGATTTTCATCTCGTGGACTCAGTGTCTGAATACTCACAGTTTCTCTCTAAATAAATGTCCATGCACACGTAGTGAATAAAACTCAATCATGTGTGAAATATCAGACTGAATCTCTGTGGCTAAACCAACCTTGGCAGGAAGACAGTGTCTGTGTTTGTGTCTGTGTGTGTGTGTGTGTGTGTGTGTATGTTTGTGTAGTCGTTCTTGTTACCTCTTTAGGACCTTTTCCAGCATAAACACTGAGCATGTCAGGACCAGTAGACCTCATGGGAACCACTAGCCTGGTCCTATTGAGGCAAATCATCGTGTCTGAGCTCCTGGTTAAGGTCAGGGGTCAGATTGTGGTTAGGTTAAGGTCAGGCTTAAGCATGGATTGGTCATTGTTAGGGTTAAGGATAAGGTGTTGGTCACTTTACGTTTTGTGTGAAATATCTGATTGAATCTCTGTGGCTAAAAACTGTCTTTGCGGCAAGACTGTGAGTGTTTGGGGGTGGCCTGCTGTTTCATGAAGTCGTATCATAAATCTGCAGGCTGGACAGAAACTTAATCCTGTGAGAACACGGTGTGATTATGAAGCTGAGGAAATGAACATCCACAGTGAGATGACACCAGAGTGACATCTGCTGCTCACCCTGACCGACTGGTCATCTCATAACACCCGACTGCGCCCTCCTGTGGCCGATGTGGAGCCGTGCAAATCACCACTGGGTAAATAAATCCAGTCGGTGCGTCAGTGAAATATATTTGATCAATTCTTATTCATATGATCCATTTAAAGTAATTTAAATTAAATCGCATGGAGAACATTTAAAATGTAACATTGGATAAACACTGAAGTTAGTTTTCTATTTCCGGTGTCGCACTACGTTGTGCGCATGCGTATTGGAAACACGGAAGTCCCATGATTGTAGCTCAGCAGTCGCTGTGATCTCCTCATAAATAGTATTTTAAGCAGCGGTCCTGGTGTCATATCTGACTGACTCCGACACCGACAGCTTGTTACTGGACGGTGTAATGGCCGCCGGGTCGTTAGTGCATCTGTAGCGGAGCTGCTTCACATAGAAAAGCTGTAACAAGATAAAGATGCCCGCTCGTAGCGTCGTGTCCAACGGGACTCCCAGCAACAAAGTCAGGTACTCGAGGTTAGCCTCCGATGATGACGGCTACATTGACTTACAGGTAAGACCCGCTGCGTGGTGCTGCTCACAATGTGTCATCACAATCTGTGTTCATGACACAGGACCAACGCAGTCAGTGTTTCCAGAATCATAATATCATTTATAATCTGACATGATTCTGTTTTTAATGTGCAAGGATTGGCTCATTGTCATGATTGACTGAAGGTCGTAGTTCATCCACTTCAGCATCATCATCATAAGTTTAAAACAGCTAATCTAGGCTTAAAATGATGAATAATTAACTCCAGAGTGACTTCAGGGATTTTGTATTGCATAAGATCGGAGGACTTGAATTTGATACAGAGAAACATCTTGTTTATAATCTGTCTGAAAAGCAAAGATCTCAATGTGCCCAGCTGAGATTAGGAGTCTTACCTTTGACTGTGGAAACTGGATGATTTCATGAATTCAGAGGACGAGAGGCACATTTGTCCCATGTGTTGATCTATTTTGTTTTCTGCTGTTGCTTTTATTGTGAACCCTGACATCCTCTGTTCCATGAGATAAAGTAGAGAATGATGGATGATCTACAAAGTCTACATTGGCTGTTCTTATATGAAATTCAATTCATAAGTAAATAAATAAGTTATCTGGAAGAGAGGGTTAGTTATGTGGAGAAAGTCTGAAAGAGTAGGAAAAAAAACTCAAAGTCAATTTATAAATATGTAACAGCTGTACATGTAATTAGTTAATTAAAATATTTATATATATACACATATTGAACCTTTATTATATTACTAGTGATGTAATTTGTATTGTGATAATTATTAATATTGTTTTATTGCCCAGCCTTAGCCACGACAGAGCCTACCTTTCCCACAACCTCCAATGGGTCTTTAAAATTGGTTATTTTCCAAGTCCCCAGTTTCTAACACAGGTTACTTTGTTATAAATGTGTAGTCTCCAGGCGCAAGGTGATATTTTTCTGCTCATTCTTCAAAAAGCTACAGACAAGGTTATTAGTGTTTTCATGTGGCAATAATAACTCAGGATGACTAATAAACAACCTGAGCCTGAAGGTTTGAATGTGAAAACATTCTATTTGCTTAAATAACATGACAATGACATGAATAATTTAAGTTGTAGTTTGGGCAGTGTATTGATTTGTAGAAAATTGATCTGTCACGTAAACACATTCTGTAAGGAGAATTCAAATAGCTGCCTGTACACAACAGTGGGTCTTTGTGATTCAAGCTTTCTGGCAGAGCTGTTCACACTACAGTCCAGGATAATTCTCCACAGGTAATAAATGATATAATATAATAATATGTGTAAGTACACTGCTCCTTTCATGAGCAGTAACAATAAGGTAAATGTGATGTGTATATGTGTTTGCTCCATCAGAGACAATGTAAAACAATATTGAGATGGTTGTTGGTACTTAAAATCACAAATATATAATCTTATGGATATTTAAACAATTAAAACAAATGAAAGAGGGAAATGAGAATTGTAACATGACAGATCCACTACTGTTGAAGTCAGTTCCATTTTTAATAGCAAATATCTGACAACCAGACATGTACTTGGACTTCTCTCAGAAGCTCCAGAGCATCATGAGAGTGACTAAATTTGCCTTTCTACAGTATAAGTGGGGAAACAGGCAGCGCTCCACAAAGCCTGCTGTGTCTGAGAAATGTGCTCCAATTAAATATTTCTCCTCCTCTCCAGTTCAAAAGGAGCCCACCCAAAGTCCCGTACAAAGCCATCGCTCTCGCCACAGTCCTCTTCTTAATTGGCTCTCTGTTAATCATCATTGGTGCCCTTCTCCTGGCTGGATACTTTGGAGTCACTGTGAGTATGTTTCCACAATGAAGTATTAATTTTGGCCACGATGAAGAGAACAAATTCTGAGATTTCGAGAATAGCATCATGATATTCTGAGAATAAAGTTGTACTTGAGAAAAAAGTCATTTTTTATTATTTTCCAGAACCAGTGTTTTCTGGAGGTCCACTTCGTCTGGTTCAAAAATCTTTATACATTCTCATTATTTCTTGAGAAACTATGAAACCCCTTTGAATACAACACACATATATGATAACCCTGCAGTGGGCTACTACCAAACATGTCTTCCTCCTTTAAAGAGGAAACTTCCTCCGTGTCTGTGTGGTTTCTTCTTCAGAATAGATTCTGTTTCTTGCACAGTTTCTTGTTTATTTTGAATGTCCTAATACTTATGATCATGTGGTGCTGATGAGTATTTCATTGTTTATGATGTTAATGATTTACACGATGCTCCATATTCCTCATTTTAACACATGCAGGCTGATCTTCGGGTATTCCCCCTCTAAATTGACACATAGCCTAAAATTACAACTTTATTCTCAAGACCTCTTCACTTTTTTCTTTTAAGGAGCCCTAATACTCTGTTTTATTTCTAACAGCGGAACAAATACGATTTTTATTTTCATTAAATAAATGTGTCAAATCTTTTCTCTCTTTCAGCACACAGACCGGACTGTGCCTGTCCTCATCATTGGGATCCTGGTTTTCCTGCCTGGGATTTACCACCTCCGGATAGCTTACTATGCGTCAAAGGGCTACCCAGGCTACTCCTATGATGATATCCCAGACTTTGATGACTGACGTATACACTGTAGCTTCAGAGAGTCTCACTGTGCTTACATGCACACATACTCAGTAGGGCTTGTGCAGGACTCTGAGTAGTGATACTTCTTACAGTCTATTCATTGCTTTAAACAACTATGCTAATCTGATAATGCCAGTCTGCTGTTATGAAGCCATATCAGTATCAGATATTGCTTGAATTGTATATTTGTTTTCTTAGCTTGATTCATTATTAAAACTGTGATTTGATGAGTCCTTTAATGATAATTTAATTTAAAGCTAATTCAGGTTTGTCCACAAAATGATCAGCACATTGTAGAACACAATTAGCCTTACCCTCCGGTTAATTCTTCCTTCCTCTGTAGACTTGTGCTTTCTAGGGAGGATTTCAAGTGATTAATGCCGATCCTTCGATCTCCATATGGTGCACCTGTCCTGTGAGAATAAACATTGTGAAACAGTGAAGCACAGGAAGCAACACATGCAATTAAGACCTGCTTTTTCTCTTTAAATCATTTGAAAGTGTGTGAGTGAATAGCACGTTGTCAGTAACGATTACACTTGGACAGTACAGTCTTGTCAGGTTTATTCTTTTTTTGCTGCTAACTTCACAAAAGGAATCAGCCACTAACCATAAACTGGTGTTGGATCAGATCAAACAGCTTAGAAGCTTTTCTGGGCGCTGACTACCGTCTCACACTTGCATCCGAAATCACAGAAAAGATGGAGATTGGCTGTACACTTCCTGGTATCTATACATTTATACCTCTGTAATTTGTGCTTTCTATGGACCTTTGATTTTTAACTTTGTATTATATATCACTGTACATTAAAGCACAGCTATGCAAGAATTGCTGTTAAGAAATCATTTTATATGACAATGTTGAGCAGACATAATAAATGACAATGAATAGTATTCCAGGTGTATTATATTCATTGAATGGTTTATGTCCATAGTTGGGATGATGTTTTTTCTGATCGTGTTGTATCACAACAAGCCTTTTAGAAAAAATTACTGTGAGCTGTAGTGTAGAGTTTTATTTTCTCCACTGCCCAGTAATACACTTTGCTCTGTCATGATTAACCCATCTTACTAATTGTCACTGTCATGAACCTGATCAGTGTCTGCTGATCCAGGACTAATACCGCCCCCCTGTGGTGATCCAGACGGCCAGGCAGTGGATTGGCTGTTTCAACTGTAAACAGAACTGTGTAATGTGTCCCAGGCCCGGCTATAGACTGTATATAATGTGTCCCAGCTATAGACAGTATATAAAATGTCTCCCAGCTATAGACTGTATATAAAATGTGTCCCAGCTATAGACAGTATATAAAATGTCTCCCAGCTATAGACAGTATATAAAATGTGTCCCAGCTATAGACAGTATATAAAATGTCTTCCAGTTATAGACTGTATATAAAATGTGTCCCAGCTATAGACTGTATATAAAATGTCTTCCAGTTATAGACAGTATATAAAATGTGTCCCAGCTATAGACTGTATATAATGTGTCCTAGTTATAGACAGTATATAAAATGTCTCCCAGCTATAGACAGTATATAAAATGTGTCCCAGTTATAGACAGTACATAAAATGTGTCCCAGTTATAGACAGTATATAAAATGTCTTCCAGTTATAGACAGTATATAAAATGTCTCCCAGTTACAGACAGTATATAAAATGTCTTCCAGTTATAGACAGTATATAAATTGTCTCCCAGTTATAGACAGTATATAAAATGTCTCCCAGTTATAGACAGTATATAAAGTATGTCCCAGTGATGACCTCATCCATCATCAGCTCGTGTATGACTGTAGATCTGCTCCTGTGCAGCTCATCTCATCAAAGAGCCTCTGAGGTAAGTTAGCCTCTACTCTTGTCTCTTTATATTTTTATCCAACTCAGTTTTTAAAACAAGACAACACATACATTTATGTCTCAGAGCCTATGGTTGTAAATAAAATACAAAAACAGACTTGATATAGTCAATAATCAGTGGGTATGAATGAATGTGCTAATTTAACTGTAATACAGGGCAGAACATGTCTTTTAACGTCAAATTAAGAAAAAAAAAACATTGCTTACTTGAAAGCTGGTTCAGGTTTATGGTGATAAATGTATCATCGATAGCAAAATAACCATTTATGAAAGGAATAATAGCTGTAGCTTGCTAGCTTGAGCCACGAGCTAACTAGTAAGCTAACGTTAGCCTAAAATTTGAATGCGCCGGAAGTAGTAGTTTTAAAGAGCGGAATTATTAGTTCAAACGTAAAGCAGATTTAAGACTTTTTGAACTCTCATGTTGTCAGTATATTTATATTGATATGCTTAAAGAGACTGTCAGCTAACTCTCTATTTAACCTGATACTGCGATTGTCTGTTCCAGGAAGTAAAAGTTATTGATCGTCTTACAGTATCCAGTACTGCAGTATACAGTGTACTCACTATACAACATAATACTCTTGTAATTCCAACATAAATTAAGAGTGCTTATTAGTATATGATTATATATGATATTTTCTTTATTATAGAGAAAACATGAACAATATGTATTGGTCTCTCTCTCTCTCTGTGTGTGTGTGTGTGGCTGGTGGTAAACCTCCATTCATTATTTAAACCACTTAGATCACACCCGTTTTTTCCACTTGACACAGAAGCGTTGTATTTGACTTCACTGGGTGTTTGATGGTGTTTTTGTTGGACATTTGCTGGACGATCTACCAAACGGTCACATGTTGTCTTTACGTGTGTGTTTGCCTTTTGTTACGATCCTCGTGTTTTCCCACGAAAAGAAGCTTTTGTCTGAGGCGCTAAAACACCAGCAGCATCAAGTCACATGGAGACAGGAGGCAAAGGAGAGGAAGCGCATACCTGCTCCTTCAATATAAAAGCATTTTCTCCCCTTCAGTCTCACGATCAATGCTCTGAGCACAACTTGATGAGGGGCCAGGCCTCCCTGGTTTAAATATTAACCTAAGTCAATGTCCAAGTGTGTCATTAACCCATGTGCCAGTGTAACAGCAGCATGCACACTACTAGGAGACTGACAACTGAATTTGAGTATGTTAACCTGTTGCATTTCTATTTGCATTTTACACAAACAAATCTTAAATTGAGTAACGTAATTCATGCAACTAACTAATGACTAATGCAGAGCATGAAATATTAGAAAATGTGTGAAAATGCCCATTGCAAATCTGCCAGACCCAAGGTAATGTATTTAAATTGACTGTGTTATAGTAAGAGATTAAAGCTATTCAATTTATATATAAAACAGAATACTTGACAAAATAATACTTCAATTTGACTAAGGACTGGATGATATGGCAAAAATTATATCAAGATAAAAATGCACATTAGTCAAAATCAATAATTATCACGGTAAATGTCACGTCTTTATATCTTTGCCTTTTTTTTAAACTTCAGAGTGAAGGTTGTAGTTTTAAACTACATCCGACAACAAAAACCTAATATACAGCAAAACAATTTATTTAACTTTATAATCTGACCTGGTCCCTGTGTTTATTCAATGTGTGAGCATTATTCTTATTTGTCAGACCATTGTTACATTGGTTGTACAAGGTTGTAGTTTTAAACTCTTCTTTATGTTGAGAGAACAACAACAAACACCTAATATACAACAAAACAATTTATCAAACTATCTTACGTAATCTGACCTGCTGTGCTTCCTCAATGCACCAACATTATTATGATATATTGGACCCTTGTTATATTGCTATTAATTAAGATTATACTGCGATACTCATCAATATTGTTTTATTGCCCAGCTCTAATCTGATTTATCGTTTCAGAAACACTTCATGCCTGTAACAGCAGAGCCTATCCTTGCCCTGCAGCAGAGGCTTTATGCTGAAAGGAGCAACCGGAAGTGTAGTGGTTGAATTAGTCTTGTTGACAGTGTTTCCTGCAGCTTCTGTAGCAGTGGTTAGTAGGAGGGGTGGATGAGGAGGAGGAGGAGGAGGAGGAGGAGGTACACGCAGTATGAGGAGCAGGGCACTAACTAAACGTGCAGCTCTGTGATCAAACCTGCTGCTGTTACATGAGAGATGTTCTGACCCTCAGCTTCACACTCATCCATGAAGTCCACTGAAAACTCTCTCTTACGATTGAAGGTACTTTGGACGAGTTTGGACAAAGAGGAATAACGGAGAGCAAAGTTGAAATGGACTTTAAATGGTGAAGGTGTCCTGGCTTCATGGGTTTTGACTGAAGTCTCTTCCAGGACGTCTTTTAACCGTGGACGCTGAGGATTCACTTTTCATTTTCCTCTTTCCATCCACGCACGGACTGAGAAGAAACATGTGACCGACCTGCTCCTCACTCAGAAACGTCTCCTTCTTTTTTATTTGATTTGATTTTAAAAGTCGCCTGATTTGATCGAACTAGATGTGTTCTGCAGAACGAGAGTAAACGAGGAGCACCGATGGATTGAAAGGTTGTACTTTCAGCTGCGAGTGAAAAGTGCCTCAAGTAAGGTAAGAGGCTGACAGAGCATCTTCCACCCACCATCCAACTCAACACACAAACATCTTATAGTTGTATATAGATTATAGATCAACTATACGCTGCACACACATCTCTGCCACATTTCTCTTGTGATAGTGTGTTTGTCCTCCATTAAAATACACTGTAGTATGACTATGATGCATTCTGCTTTTGTTTACGTTTCGTGTATCACATGCGCCACTTGTAATCTCCTCTTGTGTGTGTGTGTTTCTCTCTCTCGCGTCAAACCACAGCGAATAGGTTTAACACGCTGGAACGGCCCAAACCTGAACTCTGTTCCCTGGATTAACAGTCAGAACAATAGTCAGTCAAACGAGTGTATTTGTATTGTTTTATGAAGGTCTCTCTCTCTCTCTCTCTCCTCTCCTCTCTGCTTGTATCTGACTCGCTGTCAGACAAAAGATGCACCTGTTTTGTTTTCCAGGAGCTCTGCTGCAGGGTGACATGGAGGACTGACTGGAACAGCGTGTAGCTTATGTCCTGCGTCTGTTGCATGTGCACCAGGCTGTTTGTTTATTTGCCTGCTGCTCCACAGGCTGCAATGTGCTGGTCTGAGCCTCCTTTTGGGTGTTTTTGTGCAGAGGAGTGCGGCCCTCTCCCTCTGCTGTTTACTGGGTTCAAGTGTCTGGCTTTGTTTTTGCTGTGTGCTTTTTGACTCTGATTGGTTAGAAAGGAGGTGCACAGAGGCACACATCACTCATGATGCCTGTAATCCCTTGTGTTGGATCATCTGACTGTATCTGGACACAGTCACTTTCATAAATATAATCTAGGTTGTCTTAGTTGCATTTGATATTTTTGGTTATATTCTCGTGAATGTACACCAGTGGCACATATTTTGTAATAGATTTTGATTAATCTATGTGTTTTGTATTTGTCTGGCAGAATCCTCTCCATCTCTTTTCTGTCAGATACCAGTTTAGCTCAGGTGTCATGCTGCACAGTTATATCCTGCATATATCAACATTACATCAGGCCTTGACATTTCATTATAGTGCTGCACTGTTCAAAACATCATGTAGCCAACTGGGCCCTGTAGGCACGCTGTCATGCTGGAGGAAATGGATTGCATTGGGAAAGTAATTATTCATGAGTTGAAAGTGGTTACTCCAGATTGCTTTGTTGTACATCTTAAAATGTAGTCTGTAGCTTTTCTGAGGTGAATGCATGTCAGTAACACAATACTAAAGCGTGTGCGATCCTAAAGAATATACACATGTCTCATTAGTGGAGTCCTGACTGAAAGAGTCTGCTCAGTAACGGCTGTCCTGAAAAAAGAAATGAGAATGTCTGAACATTTTTAGCCTTAGTACCTAAAAGGGTTGTGGTCCTTTAAGATCGTGTCTCATTGAATGTTACATATAAGAATAAACCAAATGCAATGCTTCAACACTGGGCTTCAGCTTTAAAGGTTGCTACCTCTTGACCTTGGGTTCCTCTCAGTGTGTTGCCTTGAAAGTAGCTTTATGGGACTGACCTGTTCCTGAGAGTTGGGGGCAGGGAAGCCTCAGGAGTTACAAGAGGGATGTTAGCTACTTAGCTTTCACCAGACTCATGTCATTTTCTGCTCCCCTGAGACGTCTGGGCTACATTAAATAATAACGGGAGAGAAAAAAAACATTAAATCACTCCGCTGTTGCTTGAAGCATGTAGGTGATTTGCTCATTTGCAGCAGCATTCGCTTGCTTCAGATCTGCTCAGTGTGATTAAACATTCAACCACTGCCCATGAGTCAATATTGTTATTCCCTGTAGCACCATGTGTTGGGCTACCAATGATCAGTGTGTTAATCCATATACAGCCGGCTTTTCCCCTCACGAGACTACTCCGCTCCCGTGCCCAGTGTGTGCCCAGCTCATTTCCTTTACTTACAGTAAAAGTCAATGCAGTTTCTAAATTAGGTTGCCGTGCCAGGGACAAAATCCATGAATTGATCGCTGTGCTGTAAAGGCTGGTTTAACCAGTCGTGTTTGAAGTGGTGGTTTACAATCTATTCCTGTGTTAATGCTTGCGATGTATCAGTTATGTAGACCTGTTGTCTTAGTTGTGGTTCGGTTGTATTATTTTCTCATCTGTTTTGGATTGCTCTGTGCAGCTCTCTGCAAAGTTTACGCTGGAGTAACACTTGTATTTCCTGCCCCAGGCTGGTTCGCACCAAAGCTACGGCCTGTGTCAGGATTAACAAGGATTATTAAGAGAGTAATGCTACTGCTTATCGGGTTTGTATCTGTCACCAGCATCACCGGTGGCTCTCCTTAGATACTGAGGGGATCACACACACTTTCACACATTTAAGTCAACTCAAAAGTTCACTTTCTGTGTTGAGTTTTCTGTGTTTCAGAGAAGAAATTAGACTAAAAGGAGAAACTGACAGTTTACTTCAACTATCTTGTCCACTTCACGTATCAAGTGGACAAGATAGTTGAAAAAAAAAATCCTGCATTGTGTAAACAATTATAAAGTTTGTCTTCACTTTTACATCATTCAGTGTATGCCTCCCGATCTGCTTATTCCAATGTGATATAGAGGAGATGGAAAGATCAAGCTGACCAGCTGCTGTAGCTGACAGCTTGGATTCAGCTTTGTACTTGGATTTAATGCCTGAAATGGGGGGGTCAAAATGTTTAATTCAATGGCAAGACAAGTTCATCTATTTAGGCTATGATTCTGGAAACCCCTGTATTGCAAATTTTCAAGACATTTGAATTTTGAAGCGTATGACTCTCTCTCCTTTATTCTAAGGACGTCGGGAATGAGAGAAACAAACTCTGAAATTTCTGTGTGCGTGATACATATTTTTTCTTTTTGGTGGCTTGAGAACCAAGTTGTACTTTGTTGGCTATGCCGACGTCCTCCATAAAATGTGGAAAACCCAAACTGATAATATTATCCCCACCAGCTGATCTGGAATCCCAGTGGGCAGAATAATCTGCGTCTCTGTGTTTCAGTGACTCGTTTTTACCACTTATTGATCACTGCACATCCAGATGACAGTGTCCTTGATTTGTCTCACCAATTTGGTCTCTAATTAAATTACACTATTAACACTCAAAGCAGCAGGGCAGGATTAGTCTGGGTGCTACAAATGTTCCCTCCAGAAGGCAAAGCCATGACTAGATCCAAAGCAATTTGTGTCAATGAAATCCAGTGTAGCATCGCAGCAGTCAGAAACGTCTGCTGCACACCTCACAGAGCTAAATGTCGTGTGCTGAGGAAGGGATTTACTGCTTAGATAACTGTGATCACCTTTCTTAACTCATGATATGAAGGTGCCACTCTTTAGTCATGTTGGTTTTTTTCTTGTGTTGTCACATTTTATTTTTGAAAATCACACCCCCGTATTCTCATACATGTCAAAGTTGTGTCTATTTGCACAACTTTGTTTCAAGTGAAGGATGGAGATACGACAACATATTCTGGAATGTGATTGGCTATCACTGCTGTTGTGTGACTTGCAAACAGCTGCTATAATTATGTCCTCTTTCCCTCAGTTACCCTCGTGAGAAGATTAGTGTGTAGAGTAAACCCCTCGGACCTCTCACCTCTCAAATGCACCAGTATGTATGGTGCATGCCCTCACTGCTAAATGGGAGCTGTAATCCACTTTATTCTTTCTTTGTAAGTTAACGATGAGATGTAGATCATAATTACTTACAGTTCAGTAGGTGGTCATGTGTGATTGCAGTCACATAAATAGCAACAGATGCTGCTTTTGACTATTCTTGACTTGTCAGTTACACCTTGAACACCTGGACCTTTGTCTTTAGGCCGCCTCTGTGCACATATCAATTAAATGGCCCCTTGCTTTGCTCTGCTGCCTGAGGAAATAACCTGGTTGTCTTCAGTCTACTCCTGCACCTGCAGACAAAGCCCCCTCCAGGCTTCCTCTGTAATATGCCGGCTCAGTGTGGGCGCTGCTCTGTCTGTCTGTTCCCACATGTCATTTCTGGTGTGGGAGCACAGAAGTGCAGGCAGGAGCAAAGGCAAGGTTTGTTATGTTTTGGTTGTCAAAAGTTACTCCAGGTCTCATTATGGGCTAGAATCTATACAGATATCTATCTTGCTGTCGTGTCATTAAAATGACTGTGAAGACAACAGAGGAGATGATGCAGTGAGGTGACACACAAATGATGAGACTGGAAAGATTTATTGCTTTATTTCTTCATGATGCCACCATAAGACTTCTGTTTATACTTACACTCAAACTAAGTAAATAATGTTTGCTCAGTGGGAGTAATCATTCCCTCATTTTAAACCTTGCACTGTCATTTAAAAACTACTCAGTCATTTTCTGTATGCTTCTGCCCTTCCCTCTTCACCAGCTTTACCCCTCTCTAATGTGTTTTTGCACCACTCTTCTTCAGGGTTCGTTTAACCTTAGCTTCATCTTCCTGCTTGTCTTGGAAAGGTGCTTAACTAAAGTTATGGCTGTCCTTCATGGCCAAGCCCAACAGTAACAGTTCCCTCCCTGTGTTGGTCAAGTGAGAGGAATTAAGCGCATCTTTTCTCCTGCTCTATTTTCGGCTGTGTGTTTACTCCAGTACAAACATTACCTCTAAGAGATGATTCACTTATCCCTGTGCTGCTGCAGCACATCTGTGCTTATATCAGCTCTTATAACCAACACCTACCTGTTTTCCAAGAACAGCCTCCCTCTTATATTACTTAAATGAACGTAAAGCAATAAACTGGTATTAGGAGTACTGAAAGGAGTGACTTAATGGGAGGGGGGCAAGGTCTTCTATTATGTTTCAAGGGCAACAACTTAAACTTGTGCCTCCAATCCAATTTGAGGTGGAGGGCCTCACGAGTTGCCACAGCTGTTCTTACTGGTCAGATTGTGAAGTGGGTCCACAATTTGTGTAAGTGGTGTCCTGTTTGTGGTGCTGATTAGGAGATGAGAAGCAGTGGGCCGTGCTGGTGCGCTTGCATGAGCTGTTTGTGTATTTAGTTCAAGAGTCGGGTGAACCACATTGGCTGCTGTTGGCTGCTTGAAATGTACCGTCATGTCTTGATTTTGGTTTCAATTTAGCATGTTATCTAATGGCACCCTACTTATGCCACTTAAGTTAGTTTTTAAGCACACGTAATAAGATAACATCTGGTGTCGTGGACACACACCTGTCAATGTTGCTCGTGTCACCTGTCAATGGCTGTTAGCCTATTTAGTGTGAGACGAGACCTTCTGGATGAGCTGGACCAATCAGAAGCATCAGGTTAATCTGTACATACACCTAGAGCCTTTATAGGTCCTCTGTGTGGCCACATGCACAAACACACACGTGCATGTACTCCATACGCACCTATGCATCCACACACACAAACACAAGCAAACTTCCAACAGGATGCACCCTCTCTGCAATCTCGTGCCCTACAGTCTATGTGCAGCACATGTTGGAATAGCTTATTTGCCTTAATCCAGCCACAGCTCAGACATGCAATTTTCCAGAGGATTAACTGTTTTCAAAGAATACAGTTATTTATTAACCAAGAAGCATCTGGAATGTAGTGTAGTTGTTGGATTATGAGTTGATGTTAACTTGAGGGATTACATTTGTCTGAGTGGGGATGTGAGGGATGACCTCGTCCAGCGGTGCTGGATCTGTGAATGGCACATTAGTATTGTGCTGAAGTGTAAACGGGATGTGTGTTCATTTCAGGTTGGGAGATGTGTGAAGAAGTGTGACGGACGGCCATGGGACTGGAGAGACGGTGGCTTGTCACCACTGCAGTAGCCATCTGTCTGCTAAGTAAGTATGCTAATGCAAATATGGATCCATCGCATAGATTTACAATGCCTTTGCACAATTCATCTCTCCTTTTTAAACTGTTTCAGGCATTTCCATGCAATGAGCTGTCTTCATTAAATCTCGTAGTGCTACTCATCCTTAATATATTAATATTAAAACAAAAGAAGTGTTTCAAAAAGAATTTCATCCTGGAGTTGTCATTATATTATGACACAGACAATAAAACAAATCATTTACAAATCATTGCAAATCAAATTCTTGGAAGAATACACAAAACATTGAAGGAGACACAATTATGTAATACTGCTTTGTATCATCACATTTACATCCTCTTGACGGTGTCACTTTATAATATGTCATTGTTTATATTAATCTATCAAGACTTAATTAAAACACTCACTACAATATGTTGTATTATTGATTTAATTCATTTATATTAAATTCCATTTTTGCACATTTACCAAATGTTTTGTTAAAAACCAAATTCAAAGTTGGCTGCTTTACTAACTGCATGAAGTGATTTTGAAAAGTAAAAACTTGTCCAGTGACGTCATATCTTATATTCATACAAACATTTTTTTCTGAGTGGGTTTTTTTAGTTTGTTGTTGTTCTCCATTTGTCTGCTATTTGTCCCATGTTATGGTGAAGCATTGCAAAGCAGATGACATATGTCGCTGTTTAGCTGCCTACGTACAGTCAGAGTGACACCATAATGAATTTGGCACAGCTCCCATTGCCTTACATTGGTGAAAGTAAAGAGGAGGGGTTTCAGCACATGAGTGGGCATCGGAGAATGGGGCCAAAATCCAACTTAAATAATATCTGGGTGTGGATTTAGATCAATCCAGGATTTATGCTACCCCCAACCCTAGGCACGCTTCTGTGTGTGCGTGCATGTGTTTGTGAGGGGGGGGTAGTGGGATTGATTGTGCTGGTCCGCAGACCATGTGTGGACCCCAGGGGGTGGTGGGAGGTCGGCTGGAGAGAGCACTGAGTGTCCTGCTGTCCTGCATCAGAGTATCACCCCCCCACCCCCTCTGAGATTAAAGTAATCACCAGGCCAGATGAGTAACAGAACAAACACTGGCACCCAGTTGTGTGCACACCCACGTGAGCACATGGCAGCGAAGGAGAGGAGAGGCTGCTCCAGGTGTCACTAATGGGATTGCTGTGTGTTTGCTGGCTTTGCACCTACATGTTCTTGTCACCAAATGGCAAACGACTGTTTTACACACCCTCTGATGGCCCAGCGTTTAACAGGCAACACTCTGGGGAAGTCATATTGTGTGGCTCATTTGAGGGTTTTCCAGTTCAACAAAGCATTCATGGATCCATTGCTGCTTCTTTCTCAGTTAGTTTCCCACCAGTATTTCTGTCTTGACCTCTCGCTGCCTTTGTGGTCAAGCTCCCTCCTCTCACCCCAAAAATATTACTGCTAACATTTATTCCCAGCATAGAGAACAATTTTCACAGGAATCAATAACCCAAACATTCCAGAGAGGTTAAACTGGCTCCTCTTGCAGCTGTTACTCTTTTTAAAAGACTCATATTTCTTAAGGCTCATTGAACATGATTTATGTGGTTTGCTCACATGTATACTGGTTATTAAGTTCTCTGTTATCAGCCAATGTCCACAGTGTCTCTCGTGCTTTATCCTGCTGATATGCTGTTGTCTACACAGGTGTGTCTCAAGGTGTGTCATCGTTGGTTCGTGCCAGAGTGGGGGGCTCTGCAGAGCTGGCCTGCAATCTCACTCCAACATCCAAAGAAGCCACCACCCCAAACCTCTTCCCTCTACATGTGGTGGAGTGGGTGCGCCTTGGTTACAACGTTCCCATCCTCATCAAATTTGGAGTTTATGCGCCTCGTGTTCATCCAAACTATAAGGGTAAGCATTATACAGATCTTTTCACTAACACATCTGCTTAAAGAAAACTGATTTTAATTGACTACAAGTGCATTCCCTTTAAGGCTACATCCATATTATTATGTTTGAAAATCCATCAACTCTGTTACGGATGTGCAGAGTTTTACACCCGTCAAAACTAAGATGTTTGAAAACGCTGCTGGCTCCATTTTAGTTCGAAGGCATTTGAATCTGACGAGCAATTCCTGTTAACACCGGCTTGCACATGCCTGGTGTAGGTTAGTGGTTACGTGATATGTGTTTTCAGGATAGATGGGGATTAAAACTGATTTGGAGCCAAAATACTTGTGGACAGAGATCGTTTTAGTAGCAGTATGGAAGTAAACCTGTTGGCCCTTTTTTTTGTCTTAATCCTTTTTTCGATTGCTTTAGCAGTCTGATGGCACATAAACCCAAATGCAGGCTTTGAAACACCAGTATCATACCAGCTTTTTTCTGAAAGCATTCCAGAGACTGCCTGCCAATTGACAGATTTATGTAATTATAGTTCAGTAGATTTTGGTGACTGGGTGAGTACATGTGGCAGCAATTCTTTTTCACTTTGAGTTCCAAGCTTCTGTCTTTTGTGGGCAAAGATAGATACATGTATGTGGGGGTTACAAACATGGTATTTGTGAAGACCTGGCTCAGGGATGTTTGGATAAAACAATAGGTTATCCATCCAAACCCCCAATCCCTGTTTTCAGTCTGTGTGCTTCTAGACTGGAGTTGCAGTGTTTCTAGTGCTGCGTGGAGAAGGGCAATTGCAAGAATGCATCTGCTTTAATAGAGGCAGTGAAAAGGGGGTGGGGTAGCTGAGCAAGTAGAAGCGGGGTACCAGTAACGCTGTGCATGGGGGGATTACGAGTCTAGGTGGGGGCTTGGTGGTCTGATGACAGTGTTTTATTAGTATGCTGAGGGGTGACCCAGTAAGAGGAGATTGTTGTGCTGGAAGGAGGATGGATGAAGCATTGGGAATAATGGGAGTTTTCTTGCTGGAGCCCTATAATCCTGTCATTGTCTACCAGAGGACAAAAGACAAAGAGGGGTATCACAACCTCAGCTTGCTTTGCCAAAGCTAACAGGACTACTGGGACACCCAAAATCCCATACTGTCCCAACTGGGTCACTGAAATATACAGGGAACCTCCGTAACCCCCCCCCCTGCATTTGATGTATTAGAACTTATTTTAACTGGAGATCCCACAGAGAACGAAAGCCATATTCCGAAACATGATTGCAGTGTCATTATAACTCAGGAACCACATTTAAGGATTACAAGGGCTGAACCATAAACAGACTGCCTCCACAGTTGGGCTACATGTGTTTTTCATGTTAACCCTTGTAGGCCATTAACCGTGTCATTGTTTCGGGGCAGTCATCTGATGCATATGCAGTTATAATGAAGTAAACAACATTGCAGGGATGTAGCAGAGTAGAAGATTGTTTGGGATGTCCCCCCATTTTTCCATATCTATTTTCCTTATGTGTACTTGTCTGGTGTGGGCTTTACCCCTGTCTGCCTCAGATCCTCATATCTCCCCTCCCACTGGAGGCAGATGGCAGCATGTGAAGCGTGTCAGCGCTGTGGGTCTAATGTATTCTACCCTCAAATTAAAAGGTTGGGGGATTTCAGATTTAACCCACGAGACAATCAAGTAGGCAGCCACTTTCAGATATTTGTCTTGGCTTGTCTAAGAACCGGAACAAGAGAGCAGGGATGAATTCACATTTCAAGGTTTAAGATCAAGAAACAGTTAAAAGAAAATGAATTATTGGTATTTGCAGTGACTTGTAGTGTTCAGTGTTGGGGTGGATTTACAGCATAATAGCTGCTTCCAATAAAGCTAAGTAGGGTGTCAGATGTGAATATGTAATATTAATTCCAAGTGTTTCCTGCCCTTCCTTTTGTGGACTCCCATTTAAGTAGATTAAAATAAACTATAAAAAGCATTCCAAAATGCTGTCTGCCCTTGGTCTGCTGCTTTGTCTCAAACACACTGATGCTGTCTGCCATTTTTAGAAGCTGACATGAAAGAAATAGAACAGGAGTTATCTTGGATGACTATTTCAGTCCATTAAACAAATCATTTTTTGATATGATATCAGGTGTATTGGAGATTGTGTTTTGTATTTGAGGAGTGTCAGAACTATAAAGCAGTGTCCTGCTGTTGAACCTGTTAGACACCAGCATGTCTCGCTCTCAGAGAGCTTTCTCTTGTCTCTGTGAAGTGAATCAGGAAGGTATTAGTACCCCTCATCCCTCTTCCTCTCTGCTCTCACATCCAGCATGCCCTGCAGGCCCGAACATTAGTCAACTCACAACAAAGAGGAAACAGGATAAATCCTGACTGACACACTATTATAGTGTGTTTGAGGTGTATTTGTTGAGACAATATGTTGAAGTCTTGCGATGTCAGGGTGGTTTACTGTTGCAGAGCTAGATCAAATGTCTCCTGTGTGCTGAAGTAAATCAGCAGAGACTGTGAGAAGGCGACTCCGACCTGAGGTTAGAACGACAATGGGCAAAACCCCTAGATCTCAGCAGGCCTCCACCTCGCTCTCAGTGTGACCTCTGAACACTGGAGAAGTTAAGGGCTGCATTTGTCTCTCACATGAACAAGTCACACACACACACACACACACACACACACACACACACACACACACACACACACACACACACACACACACACACACACACACACACACAGACTTTAATCTCCTATTACGCACGAACTTCGTGAGCTGTGGAATTAACAGCTACACTCCGGCAAACATGCCAAAGTGTAGCTGCAAGGTGAAACTGAACAACTTTATCATCACCAACCAGTTTTTCTGCTCCAACTAGACCAGAGTGATGGGCAGCAAACAATGACACAATGAAAGAAGAATAGCTAGCTGCAGCTTGGGAATTTCATGTTAGCCAGCAAGTTTTTACAAAGGCCCCTGTTACCTCATGCCGTAGGTGTGTCGCTGGCCAGATTTCCAAAAAAGAGCATGAGTCAGTGTCTCATATTAAATTCTGCTCTACTGTGGAGGTGTAGTCCTTGTGTGGTCTGAGTGAACTGTAGCTAAAGTAATCCACTGCTTTAAGATTATTTTATGTGAGTGAAGAGTTAGGAAAAATTATGCTTTATTTCAGGCAACCTTTCCAACAATATTTTGACAAAGTTTGATTGTTTCTTATGATGTGTGTTATTCTTTTGAGGCACTAAACATTTTCCTGATGGTCAGTTCAACTAAGGAAACAGTTATAAACATCCCTTTTGCAGGGATTTGTAGGGTTAGCCTTTCACATGTGCATAAGACACAGCATAAGGCTGCCTGCATTTTTCCTGTTGTTGGGAACAACAGCATGGGATGGTGCCTGGCAAGAAGCAGAACATGAAGTATAATTTCTGCTGTGGAAATCATGATCATCATAATGTCTTCTACACATATGGGACATCTTTACCATCCTAAATATTATATTTATATTGTTTTTCCCTCTAGTTTCTGTTTGTCGTGTGTTAGGAACATCAACAACACATCCACTCGTTTGCTGCAATTTTTCTAGACATTTCCCTGCTGCGTTCTCGGGGGCTGGCAGGAAAGTATCCAGAAGATGTTGGAAGCAACTGACTCATTTGTGTTCTCACATACAGCCCCTCTGCAAAATGCCCAGAGTTCAGTGCATGTGTAAGAACAGCTCCAGTGTAACCTCACGTCACAGATTTTAAGAATATTAAAATTAATACTTTTGATTTGCGATTTGCGATCACGTATAAGGGCTAATTCCAGCGGTAACTTAAGTTGCTGCCATCGTGAAATTTGGCACGTGAGATGTGTGTGTTAGCTGGTGCAGGGGTTAACTGTGCCGGACAGAGCGAGAGGGACAGAGTTAACTGTAATCTATCTCACGACAAAGAGCTATTCATAAGAGGGTTAAACTGATTAGGGAGACAGGAGGATTGAAGAGAGAAATATGGGGGAATGGGAGGGGTGAGCTGTCAGAGGAAGGGGGCCTGTCCCAGACTTATGATTGTATTCAAATCAAAACACATCCCACAATGCACTGCTGCCTGGCTCTCTTATGCACATACTGATGGACAAAGAAAAGCAGTGCTGATGCTTCTCCAAACAGAATAATCTTTCTTCCTCCACTGTTTCCCCTGCTATTGTATCACATGTAATTCACTTTACCCCATGTATTACTGTGTATTCAGTATTTACCAGTGGGAAGCATATGCAAAAATCACATGTTGACTGCAAGAACAAAAGACTTGTGCTGCAGCTTTAGTAGCATCACCAATAAATAAAAATACACCACATACTGTACTACATGAAAAATTGTCAGTGGCATTGCAGTGGTTTCACTTGCAGCAGTTTCACTTGCAGAAAAGCCACATCAATCTTGTCAGTAAAAAAAAAAAAAAAAAGGCATAGAAGATCAGAAATTGTGAGACAAGACCTGCTCCTGGCCAGTGGCACAGCTCTGAAAGCTGAGTTATTCCTAACCTGCCACCCTCTGGGCGAGAACCTGACTCTCGCTTAAATGAAGAGGGTTCATACAGCTCTGATGGATTAGTGTTTCCATTTTCTACCCTTGGCTGCACTGCAGCTTGACCTGTTGGAAACAAGGGCTTGTTTTAAGGTAGACTGGAGCTGTCATGTGATAGCTCCTGGTGAAAAAACAGTGAGGAGGAGTAGGAGGGTGGACGCGAGAAAGGAGCCACAGCCATTGTTTCAGCCATCCTCTATTCGCCTTAGAATCTAATGATGTTTGTCTCTAGAGGAGGGCTCGTGGACATTGTGCTAACGTAGCACCAAGGGGAGTGATGAATGCGTCTGGTGGGGAGTTACGGGGCACAGAGGTCGGAAAGGTCAACCTCTCATTGGTTGTCAGTGGATTATCGATGCACACAATTCAAGTAACCTCTCAGTAACCTCTCATTCAGTTCCTCTTGGACTGAGAAAAAGGTTTTTACTGATGTTGTTGATCATTTTTCAACTCATGCTCAATTATTCCAGCATATCGTCATTGTATCTGTGCATCAGGGCATCAGAGAGGAAAACAATCCTTTTAGTGAACAATCTTTCAGGGCAGAGCACCTGCCCTAGTGCCATTTCACAGGCCATTTCCAGGCCGGAGATGCAACATTCAAATTTAAATAAAGCAACATTTGTCACCCAGCATCAGCCTTTTGTCTGTCCGCAGGCTGAAAGGAAAACAAAGTCCCCTCTTTTTCTGTCTCTCATTCATCTCTCTCTCCCTTCGCTGCCTCATGTGCTGTGGATGCGACACTGAGTCTGCTTTTTAAACCCAAACATGTTTTTCCCCTCTTCTAATTTTTCAAATATGTGACAGAAGAAACCCACCCCTCCCCTGTGTAATCGACCCGCCCCTGCCCATGTTTGGCAGCTCCGCGTTTCTACAGCAACTGAATTCAAACCTAAACCTATATCCCAGGCTTTTCTTGGTCGCATCACTATGGTTACCTCAGAGAATGAGAATAGTGGGGGCTGCCTTCTCTTTGTAGTGATGGACAAGAAGCAGGCTTCAGGAAAGGGTTAAGTGTTTGACAGCGAAAAACAGAATTGCCCCCATTGAGACCCAGGGGGCAGGGCACAAGTTTTGAAAATCAACATGTGTGCACACCCACATGGTTTTGAACCCATGAGACCAGTGCCACACGGTCAGTCTGGAGGATTTTCACACACTGTGCCTTAGTCATGTTATAAAATATGACAAGAGGCGTTATTAGCCACCGTGATCTTTAAGCATACCATAATATTTAGCCACGTGAGGATTAGGTGTGTTAAAGAAGGTTTGTGTGACTTTGCACATGACAGTGTTTTCCCTATGCAGTGGGCAGTGAATTCTGCATATGATGTGAAAAGGTTGCATAGGAAACCGACGCCTCAGGGAGGATCCCTCACAGCGAGATAAGAGGAAAATGCCTATAATTATCACCATACCTGTTATCATCCATCTGCACATTTCCTCTCTCCGAGCCCCACCCACTAGTTTGACAGATGCTGACCTGAAATCAGTGGCATTCGTTTTATGGAGACTCTAAGTGAGCACCGCCCAACAAACTCTCCTCTGTCTTTTAGGTCAGTCAATCATTAAGCCTAACTATTACACACAGCAACAGCCCCAGTCAGGAATGCAGGGTTAATTGTTAGCTATTGATGTCTGTCTTTACTCTCAGTGTGTGTTTCACTGTGTCTTAAGGGCATGTAGAGTTGTATGAATTGCGTAGCTTCCAGTCACAGCCGTCTGGAGGGAAACCGTGTGAATAGTGAGCATATTGTGTTTCTTGTGATATTGTTACTTCAAGGTTGCAGCACATTCAAGAGTTTTCTTGGGTTATATACAAAATATCAATTCTGGAAGCAGTTTTTGTGCTCAACCTAAAAATAAGAGTCATTATTTCTCTATTTGCAGCTTTATTTTTTTCTTAACTCTTCGCAACTTGTTGCTGGAGAACGACTGGATGCCAGAAATTTCTCATTTCTCTGTTTACTTTCAAACCGCTTTTGCCGGGTCCTAGTATGAGCAATGTGTGTGTTTTCCCCCCACCTCTGCACGCATCTTCCTGTCGTTTAAAGCTCTGAGATTGAAAGGGGGTGGGGGGTTCATTGAGAAACAGAATAAAAGGAGGGGGGGGGGGTGTAACTTCAGTACCCTCAAAAGTAGTCACCAGGCAACCAACAGATCAAGTTTCAAAGCCTGACAAGGAGTTGTAAGAAGTACAGAGAGGAGGAGGAGGAGGAGGAGAGGGGGACATAGGTGTGTGTGATAGAGAGACGTGTGTGATCGTACATCTGTATGGTGGAGGGTGTTCACACACGTTTCTTTTATATTTGAATCATTAATTGACATTTTCTTCTCCATCAACAAGTCACCTAAAAAACAGAGTCTGACTTTATATCCCTCTGACACAAATTACTGTGAGTGAACATGAAATGTTGCCTGTTCAACTGATAAATTAAACACATGGTCCATCTTGAGTATTTTAGGCATTGTCAAATTGGCAGATATGTCTAAGATAGTCTCATTAATTATTGTTTATCTCTGCCCAATACCTCTCATTGATAAACAAATACAGGGGACTCACCTCACTATGTAAATGTTGTAGATATCACCCAAATAAAAAGAAGGACTCAAACATATTTTTTTCCAATTTGGTGATTTAATGAAGCCGCGTTCAGGAATTCCTGGCATGCACAGTCTAGCTTTCCACTCCACCACCACCCAAACCCGAAATGACAGGACACCATCTTCATCTGTAATCTTGCATATCATTACAATCATCACTCGAGTGATTCATGCGTGCTTTGCACCGCAACTTACAGCCACTGACTTCTTCTCCTCTGAGCTGCATGTTTTGTCCGCCACCTCTATTATTTTCATGAATCTTAATTATGTGACTGGCTATTAGCTACAAACATTAGAGCTACTATCAATGATTATGCTGTGTGGATGTGCCCATGACTTTGACTGTGGCCTTTTGTGACAGTGGATGCTTGTGTCCTCTGCATGGTAAGCCCTCTTCCTGCATGTGCTGACTCTGCCTGTCTGGCTGTGTGTGTCTGTGCTGACCCCCCCCTCTCTCTCTCTCTCTCTCTCACCCTTTCCTCTTTGCCCTCCCACCCTCAGGTCGCGTGTCTCTGACCCGGGGTGCCTCTCTGCTGGTGGAACGGCTGACCCTTGAGGACGAGGGCTGGTTCGAATGCCGCATCCTGCTCCTGGACAGCAAGACAGACGACTTTCAAAATGGCACATGGACCTTCCTCTCCATCACAGGTGCAGCACTGCAGGGTTTTGGAGAGCTGTAGGAGCTGCTCCTTTCACTGCTCATCACCGGCGCGGTCCCCTTTTTTAGAACAGCCCAAGCATGGGGTTGGCTGCGATTCTGTAGGCCGTGGCACGCTGAATATCATTGCAGTGTATGAGGAGGTTCTGTGTGATGTCATCACACCATGTCTCTGTCTGTGCAGAGCCTGCTATAAGCTGATGTCAAAGTATGTAGGAGTTGGTTTTAAGAATCTCAGGAGCAGGACAATGTAAATGCTGCTTGTGTGAGCTAAAGATTAATGTCAATAGACACATACACACACACACACACACTGTTCAAGCCACAACAGAGTTATATAGAGTGAAAAGAAGGTATATGATGTAGTTGAACTACAGTGACTGAAAGACCTACATGTGTTGCATCAGGTTGCATTACATCAGTGCATGTATCGGATTTCATGACAATAAATGTTTATTAAGAATATACCCAGTACACTAAAAACCCAACTTGAACCTGACGCATAGACAGGGATGACATATTTAGTTCTAAGTTTTCTCCAAGTCAATGATTGCATATATTTTTTATCATGGGTGGTCTCAGTGGATATAAAACACTAACCATGGTAGTGTTGGGTCTGTGTACTCTCAAAATGACACACTATGATTTGCTGAGGTTGGGTGTTCCTCATTTATATTTCATTTTTCATTCTTGATACTCAAAAATGCCACTTTTGGAAAAAGGTGTCAACTTCCAGATATATTGATATAGACTGACTTGATCTTAATCTGCTTACCAAATGTCAGGGAATCGTATAATTCATTGAGATATTCTACAAGTTGAAGAAAAAGTGGTTGACTTTCGATTAGAGCTTGAATGATGTTCATTTCAATTTTGGAGAGTAATAAATGTCCAATACTGATAATAAGGATTAAAAAATGTCCAATACCAATATATTGGCTGATATATATATATATATATTCAAAGAAAATTGGCAATGGTTTCTAAGATGTTGTTATCAAACCCTTATGACAAAGAAATGTAACTGAGGGTTGATATTTTAGAGTTTAACCATTAAATTTGTCATAAATAAAAGGAGAGAATAATACAACCAAATGTGTAGAAGTTGAATCAAGACAATAAACATCATTTTTATATAGAATGTAAACATGGATACAGGTTTGTAAAATTGAAAAAATTATATAGGTGCATATAACAAAATAAAAAGGGAAATACAGAAATTGATTTTGTTGGGCTGTATCATTAATTTATGCATTGTTCTTTCTTTGTTGTAGCTCCACCTGTGTTCATCAAGAAACCGCCAACTTTTGTGGAGGTTTTGCTCGGAGACTCGCTGACTCTCAGCTGTGGAGCCCATGGCAACCCTCGGCCAACTGTTGTCTGGCACAAAGATGAGAGCCCAATTGAGAAACATAAAAAAATAAAAGTGAGGAGGACTAACAGATGGCATTTGCTGTGTTTAACTAAATTCATTTTAATTAGCATTTCCTGTAGCAGCAGTAGCTTAGATGTTCCTTTAAAGAGAACTTCTTCGTTGTTCTCTCCACGACTGCTCCATAATCTTCCTCTAACTTTGCTCTTCTTTGATCCTCTTCCTCCTTACCTCCCCCCGTTTTAGGTGCTCAATGGTACCTTGTCTTTGGCCTCCGTCACAAGAAATATCTCAGGAGTGTACAAATGTCACGTGTCCAACTCAGAGGGGAACCTGACCCACTCTTTGCAGCTGCAGGTCAAAGGTCAGTGATGAACCGTCAATCATTGGGGAGAGAAAGAATCCTGGGTAATCTCATGTTTAAACGTGGAATATAATGTTCAGGAAGCAAGACACAGCTTCAGTGGTTATGAAAATAGCATCAAACACATGTTTTCCAGGAACAAGTTATTTCAGATGCTCTAAGGCTTTCTGATCCAAATACAGTTAAAAGAATTGTGATTACACAGTCTATACTGCCACCTACAGTCTATGACCTGCCTTGCAATAATTTAGGACAACACTCAACAATTACATTTCACAAGTAATGACTTGTCTTGGTCATTACTGATCCCTATAGGTAGGAATGCTATTTACATCAGTGTCTGTTTTTTCCCTTTGCCAAACAGGTCCTCCAATCATCATCATCTCCCCAGAGGACACCACTCTCAACATGTCCCAGGATGCAGTTCTGCAGTGCCAGGCTGATGCCTACCCTTCCAATCTCACCTATGAGTGGTTGAAACAAGGACAGAATGTTTACCATATTGAGTGAGTCCAAGTTTAAAATATCAGTGTCATGAGCACTTGGTGCTGCTAAACTTGTGCCAATGAAATAAGTAGATGCATTTCCAAAGCATGGTCCTAATGCAATCAATTCTAATTACATTATTTATAAGACTATTAAATTATGTGGTGATGACTACATTATAACCCTGAGACAAGGATTTTGCCATTCAGATTAAGGTGACATCTTCCAAAGTAATGCTCTGATAATACATTTTTATCAATAGATTGATTTGTGTGAATTTGATCTTTTGACTTTAGGTCCCTTAAGTCCAGAGTGAAGATTTTGGTGGATGGAACTCTTCTCATCCCTAATCTCATCCCAGAAGATGCTGGCAACTACACCTGTACCCCAACTAATGGGGTACTGACCCCACCCTCTGCTTCTGCACATCTGAAAGTTAAACGTAAGGGTTATCTCTATTACACACCAATTTTCTTTCACCATGCAAGTTGAGGTTGCTGATGCGGGAGCATTTCCCAGTATGCCCTGAATTAAAATGTTTTTATTTACATCTTGTGATTAACATTTCTTCCGTTACCCTAGACCCTGCACGTGTAGGCCGAATGTCCCGGGAAACATACTTGCCTGCGGGCATGGAGGGGGTCATTGTCTGTCCTGTCCAGGCTGATCCACCTGTGCTCTATGTCAACTGGACCAAAGATGGAAACTATTTAAATCTTGACAACGTGAGTTATGTTATGCCGTGGAAATAAAAAACCATCACAGAGGGGAAATGCTTGGAGTCACTGTGTGTATCTTTTCCTCCTTTTATCTCCAGTTCCCAGGTTGGATGGTAAACTCAGAGGGCTCCGTTTTTATAGCAACAGCCAATGATAATGCTGTTGGCATGTATGCCTGCACTGCCTATAACAGTTATGGCACCATGGGCCAGTCTGAACCAACACAAGTCATTCTGAAGGTAAGGCTCGACTTATTGTCTCTGTCTTAGGTTCAGAGGAAACTTTTTACTGAGTGCACAGATGTAACAAGGCCCCCTCCCTCCTACAGGACCCGCCATCGCTAAGAGTACCTCCTCAACCTGAGTATATCCAGGAGGTGGGCAGAGAGTTGATCATCCCTTGTGAAGGCAATGGAGACCCCACTCCAAACATAACATGGAGCAAGGTACAGGAGGAGGACATTTCCAACTCTAGAAAGATATCCTCCAGAGACACATCTTATTTATTCATTATTTAACTTGTGGTGGTCTTTCCTGATAGATTGGGCCAACCCCTCGATCTCCATTCAGTGTGTTGGCTAATGGCTCCCTCCTGCTGCAGCCACTCAGTAAAGATCACCATGGGGGCTGGGAGTGCCTGGCCACTAACCATGTAGCGACCGTCAGTGCAGGCACTGTGGTCATGGTGCTGGGTGAGTGATCCGACCTAAATTCTAACGTTTATGTTGATTCATGACCCTAAACCTGAAAGTACTCATTGTCAACAGTTCAAACCTTCAAACATGTTTTTTTCTGTTCCTCAGGCACCAGTCCTCATGTTGTATCCTTGTTATCTGTAACCACGGAGATGAACCAGGCCAATGTTTCCTGGGTGCCTGGCTTTGATGGAGGATACACCCAAAAGTTCACAGTTTGGTCAGTGATATATAATATGCTTTTATTTTGTACTATTCTATTATCCATTTATTAATTGTTATTCATAGTTTTATTTTGGTCTGTTTTTAAATTTCTTTCAGGGTGAAGCAGGCTTCCAGGGGGAAACACGAATGGGCTTCTTTGCCTGTCCCCACATCCAAAAACTACCTTCTGGTAACCGGACTACTTGCTGGCACCAGCTATCAGTTCAGTGTTCTACCTCAGAATAAACTCGGCTCTGGACCTTTTAGCGAAATTGTTTCTGTGCGAACACAAGGTTTGTGCAAGTGAACGTATGTTACATTGTCAGTTTCCTCTGCTCTATACTGTTTTGCTTTATTGTATCAGTATGAACTTATATCAGGTCTTCTTATCAGCTGTGCCCACAGAACCTCCTACGGCTGTCAGCATAATCCTGGATCCTCCCACGTTCCTGTCAGCCAACCGGACTAAACGAGGCGTCCTCCTCCAGTGGTCGCCTCCAGAGGCTCCTTCCTCTCCACTGACAGGCTATGTGCTACAGGCCCGCAGGGATCAGGGCCGCTGGGTCATCCTCAGCAACAACATCAGTGCCAATCAGAGCGAACTACTTGTACAAGGACTGATACGGGTAATAATATGTTCATTTCTTACTTTGAATCTTTCCAAATATCAATCAGTGTCCCCTCTGTGTTTCTGGTTGAATAAAAATTAAATAGCTCTAGTGCTGAAATATTTATTTCAAACTAATGCTATGATAAATAATGAAAATGTTCTACACTAGTTTTTACTTTCATTCTGTGGAGCTAAATGAAACCTCCTATTTTTCTTTCTCTCAGGACTCTAGTTATGATTTGAGGCTGATGTCCCGCAGCAACAAATTACTCAGTGAACCCAGTGAGGCTGTCAATGTATCCACCATAGGTAAGTGGCTTTTTAAGAATAACCACATTAGCATTATATGCATTATATGCATGTGGAGTCAACATCAGTTTTGACATATACACTGTCTATTATTGGATATTTTTTAAACATTAGATGGCAACAGATATGGCTGGAGACATTATGTTTTCAGGTTTTCCTTCTCTGCCTAGATATGCTTGTCAGGAGAATTTCAGGAGCTCCATGAGGGAGTTTTTACAATTATGGTACAAATACTCCATTCAGCTGATTAGATGTTGGTGAAAAGTGAAGGTCACTCATGTCCGTCCCATTATTGTGAACAGGAAATATCAGGATCGCCTGGAGGGAATCTATTATAACAAACGCTATTAATCTAATGCCTATAATTACATAAAACACTCAAAAAACGTATTATATTATATTTTTATATACATTCTCTGCACTATAAAGATATAATTCTCTATATAATGAGTCTGGATAGACATGCATGTATACTGCAGCCTGACTGGTTGGCAGAGGCACACAACAGTGAGGTGCTAATTCTAGTAAGAGACTGTATTTATTATCCTCATTGACTCCGGTCTATTTACAGGGATGGAGATTTACCCTCTGCGCCCAAGTTTCTTGGAGGTCATCCCTGAGCCCCTGTTGGCTGGTGTGTTAGGAGGAGTGTGCTTCCTGTTTGTGGCCATCGTTCTCTCCTTGGTGACAGCATGCTATATGAGTCACAGAAGACGGCAGCGTCACAGGAAGAGAAGAAAAGGTAAAACATCAGAACCCAATACAAAAAATATGTAACTGTTTGTATTGGTGTCCAGAAAAGGGAAATTGTTTTGATTTAAACACTTTGATGATGATTTGATAATTTCAACTGTGCAACTGTTTGAAATTTGATCTTTTCCTCACTTGTTCTTAGATCTGCCATCTGCCTTTCAGAAGAACTCATCTCCAGAGTAAGTCTCCTCATAAATTGATTGATTGATTGGTTGATAATGTGATTTCCTCACTATTAATCGCTGTATTTGCAGCTCTGTTAATAAATATTTAAGCTTGAATGTTGTTGAATTCATGTATTGTTATTGTAGGTGTTATGTTGTTGATTACATTTTGACTGAAAATACTTGTCATTACAATCTCTACAATGCACAGTGTAGTATAAATGCGAAGGAAGTTAAAAATTGCAGCTTTAAATGCTTTTTGTTATAATCCACAGTACTATAAAGTTGTTTTTCTTGTGTTCTTCTTTCTCAGAGCTCGCTCGCCTCCTCGCAGCCCAGACAGTGTCCTAAAGCTGAAGCTGTGTCCACCACTTCCCTTCTTCCCCACTTCGTCTTCACAGTCTGACCGTTCCTCCTTCGATAAAGGCAGCCGTGGAGAATATCATGACCAGCGGAAACAACTCCTCTCCAACTCCTCTCCACCACCTCATTACACACTTTTTGAGAGTCACTTGGGGTCTCAGGCTCCCTCACCAACTGCTTTGGAGTCTATTTCCAGAGGGCCAGATGGACGCTTCATTATCCAACCGCTGCTAGAGGTTTCCAGTCATTCAAATAATAAAAACTTGAAGAAGGATGTCCTGCAAATTAATGGTGGAGCAAGTGGCTCAGGGAGCAACCGGACGTCATTCAGGGACTCTCCAAAGTCAAGCATACTCAGCTCAGAGAAGGAGGAGAGGAAGGATTCTCCTTTCACTGTGGACGTCCCAGAGCTCAACAGACCTCCTTCTTCACCTGGCAGAGTACGGGCCATGGCCAGAAACTTCTCCCGTCAGGGCTGCTTTTATTCGGACGATGAACAAGGCTCAGAGGCTCTACTGGAAAGAGCCAGCTTTTATTCAGACAGCAGCGAGAAAAAACCCAGCGATTCTCTCAGGAGACATCGCATGCCGGGTCACAACGAAGATCTGTTCTCCGGTTTGGGCAAGAGAACAAAGCTCCTGGATAGAGATCGACCTCACCATTCAGGCTACCAGCCAATGGAAAGTCAGCTGACTAATAACAGCACCCTGGTCTCACAGCTAGACAGTGGACTGGAGAGGGATAACATTAATAAGTGTGTCCAACTTGCAAAGGAGAGAGAGGAAATGGAGAGGGAGCTAGAGAACTATACAGCCGATCAGAGAAGCAGTAGTCGGGGAAGACATGAGCGACAGTCAACAGAGAGGGATGCAGAGGAAGAGCCAGTATGGAAGCCACAAGATGTAACTATCAGACAGAAACACAGGCCTTCTGGTCAGACAAGTCGGGTATCTGACTATAGGAGGGCGTGCTACTTCGGGAACACCAGCAGTCCCATGGACCGGCTCCCTACATCTCGCATACAGTGGGACATCAGCCCTGTTACCTCTTTTACCAACCTTGTTCCTTTACAGAGCCCCCGACAGACCATGTCGCCCAGGTCACAGCATCCTCGCACATGTAGGGAAATCTCTGAGGACTCTCTGGCAGTTGATTCATCATACTCTCCTGTCACCCAGAACACCTCCCTCCCCATGCTTTCGCCTGATGTTGCCTCCAAAAGCTCACCTGTTTCTGGTTTAGAAACACCAACCAGAGGCAGGTCACTGAGTCCTCGGAGAGAGCTGGATATATGCAGAAAGTCCGTGACTGAGCAGGGCTTACAAGAAAGGACGCAGGACAGAGGTTTCTCCTCAAAGTCCAGGCATTCATATTCTGATGCAGGCAATCAGCCCTGGGATTCTGCTGCCAGTGGTCCTATAGGCGACAGTGAGAGGCTGCAAAGTTCAGCTTCACCACAATATAATCAGCCCGACAGAACTAGAGACTACACAGCTAAAAGGGATATCAGTCCCTCGAGTTATTCTACATTACCCTACGAACACCAGGACGTTGGGGCAAAGGCCAAAGACAGAGAGACTCGTGGCCGGTGGAGCTCTGGGTTTAACTCAGAGTTAGAAAGAGAGGGTGTCCGAACACGCTCCAGGAGGAGTGACAAATGTCTTTTCTCTGATAGTCCCAGCCCTCTTTCAACACTCACCCTTGTAGAAGAGGTAGAGAGCGACCAGTCCCAATTTTCTGTGCCTAGAATGTCAGAGTCCTTCAATGTCAAACCTGCTGCCCCATCTCCCAAAATTCCCCCACTGCAGACAAGTGCAATTCTTGAGTACCTGAGCCTTCCAGGTTTCATTGAAATGAGCGTGGATGAGCCTGTGGAAGAAGCTGAAATCACAGACACTGCTGGACAAAGTTCAGATCTAAAATCAGAAAAATCTCTGCTGACAAAGCCTGACGTAGTTCCTAAAAACTGGGAGGTTCATGTTCAAGAAAACCAAGAAATGAGCTCAAACCAAAAGGTTTGCCTTGAACGAACTCAGTCTGGTGTGGGTGCAGAGCCCGGCATTGATGCCTGTAGAAAACAAGGCTATAAACGCTCGCTCCACGTTGAAACTAGAGATTCTTCACACAGAGTAAGGTTTCCTGATGAGATGAGACCTTCATCACATGGTCCAGAGAAAACAAGCAAACAGCTATATGATGAGAAAACACAAATTCGAGCTGCGAATAAAAGCACAGACAGACCTGAATCCAGACTTGGATCCAGGTCAGCTCACACCTTGCTCAGTGCGGCAAAAGGAATGGCAGATTTAGTGTCAAAACATTCCTGGAGTTTTGCAGACAGTAGTGAGTCTTTACCAGAGCAATCCCAAAGACAAGCTTCTCAGGGCAGCAGGACTAATAACATTGCATCCCGGATAAGTCAAGCCCCTGTGCCATTTCTAAAGAAGTCTTTAAGTATTGGCCCTTGTAGGACGCTCTCAGGCATGGGACCACCTCGTCCTTTCCTAAAGAAATCCATCAGTTTAGGCTCACAGAGGTGGGAGCATTTTGAGAGCCCAAGGACATATATTTCTGAGAGGTGTTACTGGGATGAGTTCCCAAACCCAGATGTCAGGGTGAAGTCCTTCAGTTTGGGCCGCACTCCATCTTCCCTTCCCAGGCCTGGCCCCTCATGGAGGGAGTATGTCCCGTTCAGACAGCCTAGCATAGGGAGCTTAGAGAGGCCTCATCAAACACAAAGATCATTAGCTAGTCCCTGCTACCTCAATCCTATGTACCCACCCAGAAACACCTCAATCTCCCCAATGCTGGAACCCTCAGATCCAAGACGGCAAGCCACTGTTTTCCTTGAGTCCTCCAGGTGGTCTCCTTCTTACCAAGAAACTCTGAGGTCTGCCCAGCATAAATATGTCCCCATGCCGTCCTCCATTCCCATGCCGCAGTACCAACACTGGCCAGGCTCCAGAGGGGAAAACATGAGACCCATGGACCCCAGGAGGGGCCCTCCAAGGTCCTACCTGCCCAGAGGCATTAGCTGGCCCTCCCCTTATTACGCACCCTTCCCGCCCAGGGAGGGAGAGAGTTACAGACAGTCAGACAGAATGATGGGTAGGGGAGGGGAGACTGAGAGCCGAGAGGGCGGGAGGGCCAGTTATGCCAGTCAGAGCAGTGGTAGAGGCAGCGCTGGTCTCTTCCAACATTCCCTGTCCATCACTCCCACACTGCTCAGCTCCCCCGAGACGACGGAGGAGAGTGAGCGGCATAGAGCTGAGATGGATCTGCCAGAGAGGAGAGCGAAAAGGTGAAACGTCGCCACCACACCTGGACAATAACAACCAACACACTGGAGTGTCTTCTTGGCAGAGGGATTCATTTGTGTTTCCATATGAGTTCAGTGTTTTTTGTGTCTTCTTTGTCATGACTGTTTTCTGACCTCTTTATTTTGTCTATCTCATTAGAAGGAACACATCAGTAGATGAAAGTTATGAATGGGACTCTGCTGATGCCTGCGTGGACTCTGAGGTCCTGGACGCCATGAGGTTTGATCAGTCACAAATAAGCTCACGGAGAGGAAGGGGCGAGCTCAGATATGATCAAGCAGGTGGCGTCCAGGACCAGCAACAGAAAGGTGATCATTTATTTTTTTTTTTAACATGTATTTGATGTTGCATGTGTCATTGTGAGTGTAACGCTTTATGAGACGGTGCTGCATGTGTTCCTCCTGTACCTTCGTGCTGTGATTATTTGTGAGCTTTTCCCATGACATGCCCATCCATGCATTTTCCTGTTCCCGATGCCATCCCCAGGCCCACCTCCCTCACTCAGCCTGCCAGTTTCCAACCCACCTCGCTGCCAGCTCAGCCGCTCCCTAAGCGAGGCGCGCTTCAACGCTCTCCGCCAGGAGTACCAAGAGTACAGGCGGGCTCAGGAATCCGTCTGTACCCGTGAGCCCTGTATCACCCCTGGCTACGATTCAGACTCTGACTCCAACTCCGCACTGCTCTAGCAGTTTAACCTGGTCCGTTACTCTGCCTACCCTCTCACCTCTTTCCATATTTTTCCACCTGTCACTGCTCGCCTGCCTGCATCCTTTTCTTGCCTGCTACTGTATCATCTATGTGCAGTGAATTTGTACATGTCAAAATGTGAGCTGCTCACTTTATAGTTAAAACTGTTTCAACAAATTTTGAAGGGCTATTCTCTAATGCTGTGTTGCTCTCTGCCTTTGTCTTTCACAGGTACATCTAACTCAGATAAATAGCAGTTTAATGAACAGACAACAGCACTGAGGTCCTGGATACTCACACCTCGCTGGAGCTTTCTCATGTGAAAGAACATTCGCTGTTTTTTTGTTTTTGTTCACTGTTATGTCAGACATTATATATTCTGTATTGCATCAAATGTGATGGACTGCAGCTCCTCAGATTATATCCAATGACATGTTTGTTCCACAAAATGAAGCCAGGAAAGGATTATTTATTTTTCTGAGAAGCTTGTTTGTTTGGGGGTGTTTGCTTTTATAACATGACAATCAGGCACACAGCGCCCCCCTGAGGAATGAACTGTGAGGGCTGAATTTCATCTTAATGTCGCATTAAAGACCTTTAATAATAAAAAAGTGCTAATGACAATTACGTAGGTTCGTGTTGATAACATCTGTTTGAGGTAAAAAAGGTTGCTCACAGCATTTTCACCACCATCCTACTCCGTGTATGACTGGTAATTCATTAATAGTACTTAAAGATCAAATTTTTAGGCAACTGACAATTATACTACGAAGGCTCTTATCAGTACATGCTCCTTAACTTTAATACCTCCAAACAATTATTTTCTATATTTAAAAGAAGAGCTTGTTTATTTGACCTGACCTGTTGGTTCCCTGAAATTGTTCATACTTGCTTCATACCTAACTTACTGCAGTTACGTTCAACTGTCACGACTTAATTCACCAAATCACCTCCATAGCCTCCCATATTTGTTCAGAATGTACAAATGTTTATATGTACCTTAATGTGAATGTTCCCTGCTGTTGCATTGTCTGTTCTTCTTCTTCATCTCATCAGATTAAAAAAATGTAACTTTACTCCAATTTAATCTGTCAAACTTTTCCCCTGTGGTCAAATAAGAAAAAACAGGGGAAAGGATTTCTGCCTTATTTTTGCTAATGTTGTACGTACACTGGACGATTGACCCTGGAAAGGTTGAGCTGATGAGCTTGTCAGAAAAAACTGATTAGAGGATTAAAAATGTTTGAAATAATTTTTTGCCCACATAAGTATTTCTGTATATTTACTGAGGTGAGTTCCGATATGCAACAATGTTTACAATTCACATCACTGATGTGACGACAGCACTGTGAATATTTCGACTTCTGATTCTGTATTTGAGTTACAAGTCTTCTAAAATTTGTGCCCATTAACCATTTTTTTTACTGCAAAATGACAAATGCTGTTTTTGTACGTTGCCTGATGCACAAGGGTGTAAAGAATATCTCTGTTGCTGTATTTAGGAAAGATTCAACGTTTGTTATAGATTAATTTAAAACCAAGATGAGAATATTCATGTGGAGTGAGTATGCATTTCTGATGAAGTTTTATATAAACTGGACATTTTTATATCTTGCGACCTGGTTGTTTGTCATTTTGATACATTTGTAATGAATAAATTGCTTTATTCTTAATGTTACACACAAAAATAGTGTTTATTTTTATCAGCATGTGACAATGAACTTGATAATGTCAAGTGATTATAAAGCACCTCTTTGTTCATCCCTTTGACACTGGTTCATTATCTCATTCCTCAATGAGAGCTAACTCAAGCCTGTGCATACCTCCCATCTCACAATATGACGCGATTATCTGCTTTCATAGTGATGTCATTCCAAAATGCAGTTTTGTAACTATGCTAAACATAATTGTCTTTGTCTTTGTGTCGAGCACAAGTTCAGTTCAACCAGGGGTGCTGCCGGATTTGGTAAAGATTGGCTCGCCCTCTGGGATCTATAGCCAGACACTTGTTTAACAGGTCCTGGCAGTCTGAGAAGAGAGGACAGACGACAAAGAAATGATGAGTATAGATTGTACAGCGATGGACAGGAATACAATAACACAGAGGATTACTCAGGTAATCTACTGACACCAGCATTACCTTGAGACCACTCCGTCAAGATTTCGATGTCCTTCCTGAGGAAGCTGCTGGTGGTGAACTCCCTGTTTCCAGTCAGCAATTGGAAGAGTATCGCCCCCAACTGCCAGACTGTGGTGGGGCGGCCCATGTATTCATGACGGATATAAAACTCTGGAGGAAGATATTCAGGAGTTCCTACAATATGGAAGATAGTAGGAGACAGAGAAAAACACAAAGGATGATGAATTTACCATCACTCCAGAGATCAACAGACGAATGATAAGCAGTACCAGAAGCCAGGAAACAGTCATACCAGAAACCAAGGTATAATGTTTGTCTTCCAAATAGCAGCCACACCCAAAGTCGATAATCCGCACTCGAAGGCCATCTGGACCAGTTTCAATCAAGATGTTCTCTAGTTTTAGATCTCGGTGGAAAACTTTGTATGCTTGCAAATGAATGGCTGCATCCACCAGCTGCTTCATTATGACCTGAAACAGAGATAAAGAGACACGTGAGTTAGAGAGGTGAGGAAGGGACTCTGAGGTGGCACTGTCCAAAACGGTCTATGTAGTAGCTGCTCTAGGTATTTTGACCAGAGCCCAGGTGTTGTGAATTTGTTGGAGTTCAAATTTCCATTTTGTGCAAAGGCATCTCTTCATTCTGGAAACAGCAATTTAAAACCAACCTGAGCTAAAGGTCTATGTAGAGGCTGTCAAGGAGCTTTTGAACATATCATGTGAGCTCTAGAACAACGATGAAAAGGAATTTGTGTTCAATTTGTTTTCTTAACCTTTGAACCAAGAATAAATCCAGAGTTCCAACCTAAGAGCGTGAAACCCAAATAGTTATTAAATTCAAAATGTGGTTGGAACCAAATGAAATGTGGGTGTGATAGCAGTCTAAAATTCTCCCCTGAATCGGATGACATTTTCAGAAGTAATCTGGGAAATCGCTCACACACAAGAAATTTCAGTACCTTTGCCAGCTTCTTTTTCATGGGACCAGTGCGCTTTAGAAATTTCCTGAGGGTCACACAGGGTTCTGGTCTCTCCATCACCATAATAACCTCTTTGCCCAGACGGTACCAGTCTAGTAAGGACACGGCTGGAGATTTTCCCACAGACTGTGGTCCGCCTGTGGCTGTAAGCATGAGGCTCACCTCCAATGGGTACCAGGATTGTGTCCCATTATCGGTCTAAAGGAGAAAAGTGTTTTTGTCAACAACAAAGACACAAGAAAAACAAAAAAGGAAAAGAATGACTTAAACAGTTGGTGCTGAGACATCAGGTCACTCACCAATAGAATTTGCTCCATAGCTGAAGCCCTGATGTATTTTATTGCCACCTACAGGACAGAACATGAGCACATTGGTTAGTGGGAGGGATGGCGATGCATGCACCACCCCTCATCTGAATGCTCCAGAGACTTTCCCACTGAACCCCAGGCCCCATTGTGCAGTCATTTGCCAGAGTTCATGTCTGAAAACATTGTGTGTGATACTTACTGGCAATTCATCTGATCGTCTTATACCAGCATATACGACTCCAAAGCCGCCTTTCCCAATCAAGCCTTGCTGCATGTACATTGCCTTGAAGTGGTCTAAAGAGACAAACACAAATTATAGTTCTGAAAAAGATTCCTGACAGAACAACCTCTAACGTAAAATGTTTTATTCCCCAGGACTGACATTTTAATATGTTAACTCAACAGCCACTTTTTCATATCCCCAAGGCTTTAAACCACCACATCTCAAGATTTTGAGTCTGCCCAGATTGAGAAATACCTAAGTCAAATCCATTCCCTTGACAGGCAGCTGTAAGCTCTGAAATAATAAGTTTAAACAAACTGATATGATGTGGTTTTAATTGGGGGCCACGTGTTTGACTAGTTCATGGCCAAAGGCTATAACGTTGTTGTATAACGTAAGTCATTGGCTTGGTCAAGAAATAGTTTGGTATGCAAACACCATGTTGTATCTACACTTCAAGTTTTGTGGTGGCATCAATATTTTCACCTACTCTAATTCCAAAGAAGTCTTCCAACCCCCAAGAAATATCTCCAAACCACACTGATCCCTATTTTAACCTGATATTCATTAGTTCCATGCAAACAGCAGCACAAACATGTTATTTAAAACTCAGCTTGCCTATGTTGGTGTGGCCCATTAACATTGCGTTGTTTCCATCACTCTGCTTTTCATGGGGTGTCTCTATTTCAGTGGTAGCCTCCTTCCCACCGGCACCTCTCAGAGTCTTGACTTCAGTGGCGGCCTCCTTCTTAGTGCCCTTCACCGTCACGTCGCCCAGTAGCTCCACATCTGCGGCAACTCTTCGCCTTTTCCTGGGTGTCTCTATTTCAGTGGCGGCCTCCTTCCCACCGGCATCTCTCCGCCTTTTTGTGAGAGTCTTGACTTCACTGGCGGCCTCTTTCTTAGCGCCCTTCACCGTCACGTCGCCCCGTAGCTCCACATCTGTGGCAACTCTTCGCCTTTTTCTAGGCGTCTCTGTTTCAGTGGCGGCCTCCTTCCCAGCGCCCTTCACCGTCACGTTGCCCAGTAGCTCCACATCTGTGGCAACTCTTCGCCTTTTTCTAGGCGTCTCTGTTTCAGTGGCGGCCTCCTTCCCAGCGCCCTTCACCGTCACGTCGCTCAGTAGCTCCACATCTGCGGCAACTCTACGCCTTTTTCTTGGTGTCTCTATTTCAGTGGCTGCCTCCTGGCCACCGGGACCTCTCCGCCTTTTTGTGAGAGTCTTGACTTCAGTGGCGGCCTCCTTCTTAGTGCCCTTCACCGTCAAGTCGCCCAGTAGCTCCACATCTGCAGCAACTCTTCGCCTTTTCCTGGGTATCTCTATTTCAGTGGCGGCCTCCTTCCTACCAGCACCTCTCAGCCTTTTTGTGAGAGTCTCGATTTCAGTGTTAGCCTCCCTCTTAGTGACCTTCACTGTCACATTGTCCAGTGGCTCCATAGCCCTGGCAACTCTCTGAATTGGGGGTTTTGATTCAGCCTTCCTTTTGATTGGAGCCATACTCAATTCTAGAAAGACACAAACCCATTGTTGACTGCATGTAGTGGATTTTGAATACTATCACCATTTTCTGAACATGGCATCTACTGTTTGGTTAAGGTTCAGTGACAGTAAAATTATTCACTATGAATCTAGCTGCTAACCTACCATATACCAGCAAAAACATATTACCAGTCATTGTCAGTAATTCAGAAATCTAAAAATCTTTTTTATAAAAGCAAGTGAAAAAATCTGACAGTGACGTAAGAATAATATAAACAGTTTCCAATTAAAATCCCTGTGTATCAAGATTTTTAACCTGACACAAGTGTCTATATCTTGGCACAAGAAATAACGAGGCTGTAAGTTGCTGCACTAAAATAAAGTGCTTTGTGTACAAAATACACAGAACTACAGAAAAAAAGACTTGACACACAGCTGGAGAAGCAGCTGCAGCTGATAAGCAGGATATCACATACTGACCTGTATCACGATCTGTCTCAAGTTGATGTTGATCAATTCAGCTCAATGTGTAACAATACCAATGGCAAAAAATGGCAACCCAAATGTCTTGTGGTTTATTGGCAACAGCAATGTGCACCTGCATATAAGCTGTTTGGTAACTATGATCTGAGCATCAAAGACAAAAGCAGCTAATTTCTTTTGATCATTGTGATGCATTAAAGTTGTCTAGAATTCTTTGATATTCCATGACACTCTTGCCCAGGTGGCTTATTGACACAGTGAACCACTAGATCCTTATTTAACCTAAATAAGGATCCTAACCATCCCTTCAGGATCTGGGTGTCTCAGGCTCTGCTCTCTCCCTACTCTCATCCTACCTAAATGACCACACTCCACAATGTGGAGAGGATCTGTGTCCGAACCTTGTCCTCTCACTACTGGGGTCCCTCAAGGTTCTGTCCTGGGTACTCTCCTCTTCTTTGTACACCAACTCTCTCTGCGGTCATTCACTCACATGGCTTTTCCTACCACAACTATGCAGATGACACCCAAGTACACCCTGTCTTTTCCCCAGTCTGAAACACAGGCAGCAGCACAGTCCGCACACCACCTGAAAATGAACCTTGACAAGACCAAACTACTTTTCCTTCCAGGGAAAGGCTCTCCCAGACTGCTAGGAACCTGGGTGTGACACTTGACAGTCAATTCTCCCTTACAGAATAGGGAGAGAGCATAGCCTGAGATAATCAGATCCTGAATGGAGGAAATAAGGATCTGGGGCCTCATTTATAAAACAGTGCGTAGAATTCATACCAAAAGTGTACGTGCGCACAAAAGCCAAAAAATAAAATCTGATTTATAAAACCACCATTTTCTGTGAGTTGTTATATATCTTCTTCAATTGAAGGTTCTTATGGAACAGTTTTGTCACGTGAGTGCAACTGAGGCTGTTGGTCCAATGTAAATGATGAAGTAGATCATTTATTTGGTTTCAGTTCACCTCCTCATGGCTGCATCATCATTTTCCTGTCTCCAAAATGTTTGTACGCATGGGTCAGAATGAGCGTGGCAGTGCGCACATTGTCCCGTCAAGTTTGTTTTTATAAATCCCAGGTTGTTCTGGTAATGATGAAGATAGCAGAACAACCTGATAGAAGACAGCAGCTCGAGTGCTTTGCAGAGAAAAGGAAGAAGAAAGACAGATCTGTAGTTGTTTACTTCAGACGGCTTGAGAGTGGGTTTTCTTAGGAGAGGGTTCACTCCTGGGTGAGTAAAGGAAGAAGGTCAGGAACAATGGACTGGAGAATGTGAGAATCGATGGGTCAAGGGGGCAGGTTGTTTGGCGGGCGGAAGTAACCAGAAGACCCCTCAGAACGAGAATTCTGTTTTGTAACATTTTTGGTTTGAGGCGACAATGCTAACCACCACATTAATGCAAACAATGTCACGTATGAATGTATAGCACACAAAATAGTCAAAAGAAGAAAACATTATGTCAAGACGGGAGCGCTCGCTAAAACATCTACTCCATCTGCCCTATGCTCCTTAACTTTAATACTGCCAAACAATTATTTTCTATTTTCAAAAGAAGAGCTTGTTTATTTGACCTGACCTGTTGGTTCCCTGAAATTGTTCATACTTGCTTCATACCTGACTTACTGCAGTTACGTTCAACTGTCATGACTTAATTCACCAAATCACCTAACATAGCCTCCCATTTTTGTGTTTACAATTCACATCACTGATGTGAAGACAGCACTGTGAATATTTCGACTTCTGATTCTGTATTTGAGTTACAAGTCTTCTAAAATTTGTGCCCATTAACCATTTTTTTTACTGCAAAATGACAAATGCTGTTTTTGTACGTTGCCTGATGCACAAGGGTGTAAAGAATATCTCTATTGCTGTATTTAGGAAAGATTCAACGTTTGTTTTAGATTAATTTATAACCCAGATGAGAATATTCATGTGGAGTGAGTATGCATTTCTGATGAAGTTTTATATAAACTGGACATTTTTATATCTTGCGACCTGGTTGTTTGTCATTTTGATACATTTGTAATGAATACATTGCTTTATTCTTAATGTTACACACAAAAATAGTGTTTATTTTTATCAGCATATGACAATGAACTTGATAATGTCAAGTGATTATAAAGCACCTCTTTGTTCATCCCTTTGACACTGGTTCATTATCTCATTCCTCAATGAGAGCTAACTCAAGCCTGTGCATACCTCCCATCTCACAATATGACGCGATTATCTGCTTTCATAGTGATGTCATTCCAAAATGCAGTTTTGTAACTATGTTAAACATAATTGTCTTTGTGTCGAGCACAAGTTCAGTTCAACCAGGGGTGCTGCCGGATTTGGTAAAGATTGGCTCGCCCTCTGGGATCTATAGCCAGACACTTGTTTAACAGGTCCTGGCAGTCTGAGAAGAGAGGACAGACGACAAAGAAATGATGAGTATAGATTGTACAGCGATGGACAGGAATACAATAACACAGAGGATTACTCAGGTAATCTACTGACACCAGCATTACCTTGAGACCAATCCGTCAAGATTTCGATGTCCTTCCTGAGGAAGCTGCTGGTGGTGAACTCCCTGTTTCCAGTCAGCAATTGGAAGAGTATCGCCCCCAACTGCCAGACTGTGGTGGGGCGGCCCATGTATTCATGACGGATATAAAACTCTGGAGGAAGATATTCAGGAGTTCCTACAATATGGAAGATAGTAGGAGACAGAGAAAAACACAAAGGATGATGAATTTACCATCACTCCAGAGATCAACAGACGAATGATAAGCAGTACCAGAAGCCAGGAAACAGTCATACCAGAAACCGAGGTATAATGTTTGTCTTCCAAATAGCAGCCACACCCAAAGTCGATAATCCGCACTCGAAGGCCATCTGGACCAGTTTCAATCAAGATGTTCTCTAGTTTTAGATCTCGGTGGAAAACTTTGTATGCTTGCAAATGAATGGCTGCATCCACCAGCTGCTTCATTATGACCTGAAACAGAGATAAAGAGACACGTGAGTTAGAGAGGTGAGGAAGGGACTCTGAGGTGGCACTGTCCAAAACGGTCTATGTAGTAGCTGCTCTAGGTATTTTGACCAGAGCCCAGGTGTTGTGAATTTGTTGGAGTTCAAATTTCCATTTTGTGCAAAGGCATCTCTTCATTCTGGAAACAGCAATTTAAGACCAACCTGAACTAAAGGTCTATGTAGAGGCTGTCAAGGAGCTTTTGAACATATCATGTGAGCTCTAGAACAACGATGAAAAGGAATTTGTGTTCAATTTGTTTTCTTAACCTTTGAACCAAGAATAAATCCAGAGTTACAACCTAAGAGCGTGAAACCCAAATAGTTAATACATTCAAAATGTGGTTGGAACCAAATGAAATGTGGGTGTGATAGCAGTCTAAAATTCTCCCCTGAATCGGATGACATTTTCAGAAGTAATCTGGGAAATCGCTCACACACAAGAAATTTCAGTACCTTTGCCAGCTTCTTTTTCATGGGACCAGTGCGCTTTAGAAATTTCCTGAGGGTCACACAGGGGTCTGGTCTCTCCATCACCATAATAACCTCTTTGCCCAGACGGTACCAGTCTAGTAAGGACACGGCTGGAGATTTTCCCACAGACTGTGGTCCGCCTGTGGCCGTAAGCATGAGGCTCACCTCCAATGGGTACCAGGATTGTGCCCCATTATCGGTCTAAAGGAGAAAAGTGTTTTTGTCAACAACAAAGACACAAGAAAAACAAAAAAGGAAAAGAATGACTTAAACAGTTGGTGCTGAGACATCAGGTCACTCACCAATAGAATTTGCTCCATAGCTGAAGCCCTGATGTATTTTATTGCCACCTACAGGACAGAACATGAGCACATTGGTTAGTGGGAGGGATGGCGATGCATGCACCACCCCTCATCTGAATGCTCCAGAGACTTTCCCACTGAACCCCAGGCCCCATTGTGCAGTCATTTGCCAGAGTTCATGTCTGAAAACATTGTGTGTGATACTTACTGGCAATTCATCTGATCGTCTTATACCAGCATATACGACTCCAAAGCCGCCTTTCCCAATCAAGCCTTGCTGCATGTACATTGCCTTGAAGTGGTCTAAAGAGACAAACACAAATTATAGTTCTGAAAAAGATTCCTGACAGAACAACCTCTAACGTAAAATGTTTTATTCCCCAGGACTGACATTTTAATATGTTAACTCAACAGCCACTTTTTCATATCCCCAAGGCTTTAAACCACCACATCTCAAGATTTTGAGTCTGCCCAGATTGAGAAATACCTAAGTCAAATCCATTCCCTTGACAGGCAGCTGTAAGCTCTGAAATAATAAGTTTAAACAAACTGATATGATGTGGTTTTAATTGGGGGCCACGTGTTTGACTAGTTCATGGCCAAAGGCTATAACGTTGTTGTATAACGTAAGTCATTGGCTTGGTCAAGAAATAGTTTGGTATGCAAACACCATGTTGTATCTACACTTCAAGTTTTGTGGTGGCATCAATATTTTCACCTATTCTAATTCCAAAGAAGTCTTCCAACCCCCAAGAAATATCTCCAAACCACACTGATCCCTATTTTAACCTGATATTCATTAGTTCCATGCAAACAGCAGCACAAACATGTTATTTAAAACTCAGCTTGCCTATGTTGGTGTGGCCCATTAACATTGCGTTGTTTCCATCACTCTGCTTTTCATGGGGTGTCTCTATTTCAGTGGTAGCCTCCTTCCCACCGGCACCTCTCAGAGTCTTGACTTCAGTGGCGGCCTCCTTCTTAGTGCCCTTCACCGTCACGTCGCCCAGTAGCTCCACATCTGCGGCAACTCTTCGCCTTTTCCTGGGTGTCTCTATTTCAGTGGCGGCCTCCTTCCCACCGGCATCTCTCCGCCTTTTTGTGAGAGTCTTGACTTCACTGGCGGCCTCTTTCTTAGCGCCCTTCACCGTCACGTCGCCCCGTAGCTCCACATCTGTGGCAACTCTTCGCCTTTTTCTAGGCGTCTCTGTTTCAGTGGCGGCCTCCTTCCCAGCGCCCTTCACCGTCACGTTGCCCAGTAGCTCCACATCTGTGGCAACTCTTCGCCTTTTTCTAGGCGTCTCTGTTTCAGTGGCGGCCTCCTTCCCAGCGCCCTTCACCGTCACGTCGCTCAGTAGCTCCACATCTGCGGCAACTCTACGCCTTTTTCTTGGTGTCTCTATTTCAGTGGCTGCCTCCTGGCCACCGGGACCTCTCCGCCTTTTTGTGAGAGTCTTGACTTCAGTGGCGGCCTCCTTCTTAGTGCCCTTCACCGTCAAGTCGCCCAGTAGCTCCACATCTGCAGCAACTCTTCGCCTTTTCCTGGGTATCTCTATTTCAGTGGCGGCCTCCTTCCTACCAGCACCTCTCAGCCTTTTTGTGAGAGTCTCGATTTCAGTGTTAGCCTCCCTCTTAGTGACCTTCACTGTCACATTGTCCAGTGGCTCCATAGCCCTGGCAACTCTCTGAATTGGGGGTTTTGATTCAGCCTTCCTTTTGATTGGAGCCATACTCAATTCTAGAAAGACACAAACCCATTGTTGACTGCATGTAGTGGATTTTGAATACTATCACCATTTTCTGAACATGGCATCTACTGTTTGGTTAAGGTTCAGTGACAGTAAAATTATTCACTATGAATCTAGCTGCTAACCTACCATATACCAGCAAAAACATATTACCAGTCATTGTCAGTAATTCAGAAATCTAAAAATCTTTTTTATAAAAGCAAGTGAAAAAATCTGACAGTGACGTAAGAATAATATAAACAGTTTCCAATTAAAATCCCTGTGTATCAAGATTTTTAACCTGACACAAGTGTCTATATCTTGGCACAAGAAATAACGAGGCTGTAAGTTGCTGCACTAAAATAAAGTGCTTTGTGTACAAAATACACAGAACTACAGAAAAAAAGACTTGACACACAGCTGGAGAAGCAGCTGCAGCTGATAAGCAGGATATCACATACTGACCTGTATCACGATCTGTCTCAAGTTGATGTTGATCAATTCAGCTCAATGTGTAACAATACCAATGGCAAAAAATGGCAACCCAAATGTCTTGTGGTTTATTGGCAACAGCAATGTGCACCTGCATATAAGCTGTTTGGTAACTATGATCTGAGCATCAAAGACAAAAGCAGCTAATTTCTTTTGATCATTGTGATGCATTAAAGTTGTCTAGAATTCTTTGATATTCCATGACACTCTTGCCCAGGTGGCTTATTGACACAGTGAACCACTAGATCCTTATTTAACCTAAATAAGGATCCTAACCATCCCTTCAGGATCTGGGTGTCTCAGGCTCTGCTCTCTCCCTACTCTCATCCTACCTAAATGACCACACTCCACAATGTGGAGAGGATCTGTGTCAGAACCTTGTCCTCTCACTACTGGGGTCCCTCAAGGTTCTGTCCTGGGTACTCTCCTCTTCTTTGTACACCAACACTCTCTGCGGTCATTCACTCACATGGCTTTTCCTACCACAACTACACAGATGACACCCAAGTACACCCTGTCTTTTCCCCAGTCTGAAACACAGGCAGCAGCACAGTCCGCACACCACCTGAAAATGAACCTTGACAAGACCAAACTACTTTTCCTTCCAGGGAATGGCTCTCCCAGACTGCTAGGAACCTGGGTGTGACACTTGACAGTCAATTCTCCCTTACAGAATAGGGAGAGAGCATAGCCTGAGATACTCAGATCCTGAATGGAGGAAATAAGGATCTGGGGCCTCATTTATAAAACATTGCGTAGAATTCATACCAAAAGTGTACGTGCGCACAAAAGCCAAAAAATAAAATCTGATTTATAAAACCACCATTTTCTGTGAGTTGTTATATATCTTCTTCAATTGAAGGTTCTTATGGAACAGTTTTGTCACGTGAGTGCAACTGAGGCTGTTGGTCCAATGTAAATGATGAAGTAGATCATTTATTTGGTTTCAGTTCACCTCCTCATGGCTGCATCATCATTTTCCTGTCTCCAAAATGTTTGTACGCATGGGTCAGAATGAACGTGGCAGTGTGCACATTGTCCCGTCAAGTTTGTTTTTATAAATCCCAGGTTGTTCTGGTAATGATGAAGATAGCAGAACAACCTGATAGAAGACAGCAGCTCGAGTGCTTTGGAGAGAAAAGGAAGAAGAAAGACAGATCTGTAGTTGTTTACTTCAGACGGCTTGAGAGTGGGTTTTCTTAGGAGAGGGTTCACTCTTGGGTGAGTAAAGGAAGAAGGTCAGGAACAATGGACTGGAGAATGTGAGAATCGATGGGTCAAGGGGTCAGGTTGTTTGGCGGGCGGAAGTAACCAGAAGACCCCTCAGAACGAGAATTCTGTTTTGTAACATTTTTGGTTTGAGGCGACAATGCTAACCACCACATTAATGCAAACAATGTCACGTATGAATGTATAGCACAAAAAATAGTCAAAAGAAGTTTTTAGTTTAATTTGTATTCTTCATTACACAATATCGGTTTAACCCTGTCAAATATGATTTTCCTAAACGTTTAATAAAATAAATGTTCTTTGAATTGACATTTTGGGAGTGTGTTTTTCAGAGTATCAAACTCCATTGCGAAGTTTGCCTTTCAATTTTTTTCCCATGGTGCATCATGTTCCACATCACAAATGCACCGACATCTGAGGTGCTCTTCTCTCTCACCTGGGGGGACTCATTTGGACCCCACTATACATAGCATGTTTTACTATAAAATCATCAATTTAACACAACAAGCCATTTGCTCTTTAACTAAAGCATTTATATTGTTGCAGGTAAGAAGTCATCACAGTACAGTCATGTATGTTGTATATCAACACCATCTTCTTCTATTGATTTCTCAGGGTCGTTGTCTCAGCTCACTTGGTTGACATACGCATGACATGTTTGACCATATTTCCAATACCATCAAATATATAGTGATAGTGATACTCTGTTTCCCACAAGAAGGACGGGGTGCTGACCACTTTGTTCTTCTCATCCACATGGGCTTCGTAGAACAGAGGGTTAAGGTCAAAGCAGGAGTTATTTCACAACAGGCATTATAACAAAATGAACACAGATGTGTGTAAATGCTGTTAACTCATACATATGGTAAACTGTGACTTTTGAAAGGATATATATGGCTCGTGGCCATTGTGGCGTGCACCCATGCTCTTTACAGCCTGCACCATGTTTGTGTGAGGCCAGTTCCCCCAGCGGGTGTTTTCATCCCGCTCATAGCCCATGGTCACCTCGATGTTGGGCAGCACCCTGCAGGCCAGCACAGGGGCCATGCTGGCCAGTCTGGAAACAGGAGAGGTGAGTGGAACGGTGAGTTAAGGCTGTGATCAAGTCGAGATCAAGAGGCAGGTCTAATCAGGGGGTGTGAATAATTGTGTTGCACGTTTCAAAAAGGAGAGATTGGAAGCCTAAAAAAGAAAAGCTCTCCAAGCATAAATCCATGGGAACACATCAAGTCATCTCAGTGTGCACGTGTAAAACAACTATCAGTGGGCGAAAGGTAAATATGAGGCAGCTTATTGTCAATTATTTCCAATGACCACATGGCAGCTACTCCGAACGTTACCTTAAATTAGGAAACATTTTGTGTAGCATGTTCCAGCACTGAACCTTCCCCAACCTCTGGTCTCCAGCACCTACACAGTGATATCAGTCTCCAACACTGAGCCAACAAACCACAGTGATGTCGAAAAGTATAGCTCATCAAATCTTAGCTAAATGTTAGCTCCTCCAACTCCATGAAGATAAATCAAAGCAATGTCGAAAGATGGGAAGCCAGCAGCAGTTTAATTTGATAAATTGGTCAAGATTCATGTGCAAACTTAAAAAAACTACAGCACACAACAAAAAGGGCATCCAATTTATTTACATATTGATGTATATACTCCTAAATCAAACAGTATTGAACACAGATGAAATGTGATGAAAGGTATGAGGTGAGGAACTGCAGATGAGTGGTTTGTACTGTGGAGGAAAGATTGCCACCAGTGTCTTGTTTGAGAAAGATGGTCTGATTATTATTTTTATTTCAAAACATAGGTAAATATCTCTCATGTGTTTGTGTGTTTTCCACACTAGTTCAATCAGTTGCCAACCAAGGGACAAATTCATGAATAATTTAATGTTTTTTATCATAAATTCATACAACGCTTGTTTTGACATATTAGTTGAATGAATTTCAAAACATAATTTACAGCGCTGACAGAAAACAGTGGAAGGTGTCGTGCATAAATCCCAACAATAATCATTCTTAAACAGCTACACCCACTCAGCATGTCTTCTCACAGCCTTTCATTACTGTCATTTTTCTCAATCATTTTTTGATTGTATTTTCTATATCTTCAAATTATTTCAACTGCTCCAACTCTTTAAAGGGAATGGGCTGGGTCAAGGTCCTCCTCCTCCTCCTCAGCCTCAAAGTCCACTCTCCAATTCCTGTATAATCCTGCTTCACCTAACATGTTAGACTCACCATGCACCTGAATATTTAATGACTATTGACATAATAGTTTTTTAAGGGTTGGAATATTTGAAAACTGACCACATGAAACTAAAATTTTGTATTTTCATATCCACCTCTGTGGAAGTTTTATTAATAATATAAATATAGACATTACATTTTTTCTGTTCATCTTAAAAAACTCAGTTTTCATAATCTGACTTTTTCCCTTTCTATAGCTCCAGTGTCCCAATTGCATTACAAGGATTGTTTAAATCTGTGCTCATCTAGTTCAATGTATTCTGGTGTAATCTAATGTAATCTGATTTAACCTGCGGTACTAATCAATGAGAGCCCGCAAATCTGCCGCATGTTTGAATTTGAAATGTGAACTTAAAGCGATCGTGCCACAATGAGGTACTTCTCCCTGATATTAATACCTGCTGATCAGAAGTGGAGTCCTACAGCATTGATCCTTCAGCACTGGTTGATTGAATATTGATTAGATGATACATACCCAATGGGTTTGCGTGAACGGTGGAAATCCTTCAGCACCCTTTCCACATCACTATGCAGCTTGCAGTCTTTGCCGTCCTTCGCAAAAGAGGATCTAAAGAGCAGAGAAGAGGATCAAATATTAGTGCTCCATCATGCTAGTTTCTACTGTATCTCTATGTTTGACACGACACAGCCTCACAGTGATCACGCCATATTTAATGATGCCTCACAGGTTCTTGGTGACGCCATGACCCCCAGGAAAGATGATAGCATCAAAGCTGTTCACGTCCAGCTTGGACAGGTCCTGCATTTGCATCATCCCCTGACCATGACTGAAGCGGGCCGCCTCCATCATCATGTTCCTATGTAACGGGCAGAAGTAATCATAAATACTACCTTGTGTAATTAATCAAGTCAGGTGAGTAACATACAGAGTTAATTAAGTCAGTGGAGCCTTCAATGACCCTGATCCATTTGACAGTGTCTCCTAACAAGCTTACCGGTTCTCCCCAGAGGCCGGCTGCTTTTTCACATGGTCAAACACATGCATCTGCTGCTGATTTGGAGCAAACATCTGAAAGCGAGCCCCGTTGCGGCTGAGGTGATACATGGTGCTGAAGACGAGAGTTGTGAATTAACCATTTCTGCATGATGACAAGTTAAATGCAACTTTCCTGTCCTGAGTCATATACTCACTATACTCCCTCATGGACATCAGTCCCATCCCACCAGCCACATCCTGAGAAAACCTGGAATACATCATGATTCACAAACCAAATGTGACTCAAAAAGCACAATGATGCCCACACTGAGACTTCGCCTACCTCTATCGCTTGAGGTCTTGTTGATTTCTCTCACTTACCACTGCCACGTTTGTATTTCCCCAGTTGCCATAGTCACCATGGTGAACGAAGCAGGCAGGCTGTCGAGAAATAACAGCCAATGTTTGTTTTGACAACAAAGTCCTGGTGGCCAGCATGATTTATCTTCAGTCTCACCGTTTCTGGAGAACTGCACGAGTTAACAGTTAGCCTGTTTTAATGGTTGCAATATTGATCTTGCTGTGGCAGTCTTTATATATATCACCAGAGCGTGGCCATGTGACGTTACCACGTAAGCTCTATTTTCTGAGAAGAGACACGGCTTCTTTCCCTTGACTGACCTATTCCCCTCCCGAACACCCTTCCCTATTAATACCTTGTTTATTCATCTGATTAGCTTAAGTAATTTGGCAACAGAGTGACTGGTTGGCTTTGGGAGAGTATTGCTCAACATGTAGTGCTTTGACTCATGAAATGTCTTGACCCCTTTAGAATTTAACTCTTGGTATTACCTGAATGGAGACTTCTTTTGCATTTTTAATGCAAAATGCCTTTAAAAATAGTTTATATTTTTATATAATGATGTAATAATCATTTAATAATAATGATTATGACTTTCATGCAACACTGCATCTGTGAGTTTTGATAGAGCTTCTAACTATACATCTCATCTTTGTAGAATGCAGGGATACTGTATGCCCGGTAAAGTCCATTAGGTTGTAAGGCTCTTACTCACTGTAATGCTAAGTTGCGTCTACAATGTCTAGACAGTGAACCCAAAAATACCCTGGTCAGACGGAAATGTCAAAGTCGATACACTGTAAAAATCAAAACTACACCTCCACGCTGAAGGCTGCACATGGCAGAAGAAAATCCAAAGAGTCAGGTTCAAGTTACAGATGACAAATGTGAGACAAAATTTGGCATTTACTTTATTATGACCACTTTTTATGTATAAACAATCAATATTTACACACTGGTGATGAAAGCATAGTGACAGGTCTGAGGGGCAAAATGGGAGAAAATGGTGCAAACAGAACAATATACAACCATCTAGAATCACCACATCAATCACAGTTTTAAGCCTCAGTGGGCACCTCGCGATGAGGTGTTCTGCCTAGAGGTTTCAAATCTGCAGAGCAAACACATGAAACGGTCACATATGGAAATCACAAAGTACAAACAAGGGTTCTTTTTGAAATTAAATACAAGGAACATGAAATAACAAACTTATGTGGTGAGATTTCTCTTCCTACATATCACTCCAATTGTGAAACATACAAAACATGTTTCTCCATTTCTTCTGTGGCTGCAGGCTCTAAACACACAACACATCACATAATCCTTTTAAAACACCACAGAGACCTGTCTATATTCTGGACAACTTCCTTGTGTTATTTCAAGTACAAATGTAGTTAAATAAGACTGAATCAGTGACAGATGTCTGCAAAGCAAAAGAAAATAAAGAAGACAGCACAAACGACTAAATAATAAATAAAGTCAATTTGATATTTTATAGAAAAAAAGAAAAAAGTCTCAAACAATCTTCTCTGCATTTTAGATGAATCAGTAAAATAAAATCATACACATGGCAAGCTTAAAAAATAAAATCAATACAATGCTTAAAAAAGCTCCATCCATGTCCAAAGAAGAGCTTCAATAAATGGCCTTAATCGGCCTGCGCCTGTTTCATCAATTACTCGTGATGAACCATGTTGAGCACTCCTTGCAGTTAAGTTTGCTTTACATGTACGGACCAAATCCTAAAAGCCATTTACATGCAAATTACGAACAACCTCAGTGGTTAAAGAACGAATCATCTCCTAAATTTCTGCCACCACTAAAGAAAACTTTCATGCACTCAAGCACTGTCAGTCAAACTGTTTGTGCACTAACAGTGCAACACACCGTGTTCCGGCTTATTTGCAAAGATACCCATTTGATAAAGAGCGAGGTTTGCTCATCAAGCCAAAAGCCGTGCTGTAAGAGAAGCGCATGTTAGAGGGGCCAGTCCTGCTGCATTAGGGCGTGTATGCAGGCGGTGGCTGAAACTGATTGGCAATGTCATAATCAGCAGGAAAAGTTTCACTGCTGTCCTCCATCTCAGAGAGCAGCTCTAAAGCCTGCTCCTCCTCCTCTGTGGGGTAGTGGCGCAGGAGATTCGCAGCTGTCGCAAGGATAGAGGCTCCACCTGCGCCCGCAACCAGGTAAAAACTAATGGCGAAAGTGACGTATATGAGGGAGCCGTGGTACTTTTTGTGCTGTTGCTGGAGTGACAAGATGAGCTCCGAGGCCCAGTAGCAGAAGCCAATCACCGTGGCACACTGCAACACTGATGAGACAGAGGGGAGAAAACACGTCAAAATGACAAAATCTTCTCCAAACAAACTAATAACCTGAAACTGCAGGATGGCACATTTTACCTGTGAGAATATGTGCAAATGCATATCTGCGTGTTATCTTCAGCGCAGGGTGTTTGGGTCCAAACACATCCAGGAGGAAAGCAGTTAGGCTGCACAGGATGCCCAGGAAGCAGAAGGCAGCGATTACCCTCAACAGCAGTATGGTCTGCGGGTTCACACAGTAATCTGCGGGACAAAGAGACATCACTGAGCATTTACAGGCCAGATACACCACATGAATCTCTAATGCACGTTTTAACGAGCTGGAGCTGGCCCTCACCGTCCAGAAGCTTGGGGTCAATGTATCCCAGCACATCTGCCACCCCCAGCTCTTGTCTCGGACAGGTGCCTCCATGAACCCGGAGCCAAGCCGGTTCCGCCAGAGCCGTGCACAGCGCGGTGATGGACAAAGCTCCGGGAAGAGCCGACACCAGGCTCCGCTCCGGCTGCTTGGGCAGGGAGGTGCCCGCTCTCCTTCTCCGGCCTCCCGGAACAGTCGAACCCGGCGGGGCATACATAGTCATCCAGTTACCTACTCGTCTGTGGAGTGACTTCCTTTACTGTCAGTGAAGTGGCCGCAAGAACTGCTCCCTGTACAGAGATGAGGTCGATCGACGGACCGACAACAACAATAGTTAGCCAGCAGAGCTAACGGCACCAGGGCGACTGGCGGGTGGTAGCTGCCGTCACTGCGGTGTCTAATGTCTCCAGACGAGGCGAAACCGAACAACTATCCTCTTGATTCAAACGGGTTCCGTTTCTGACTGACGGGAACACAATGGACAGCTGGCCTTCAGGCCTGTTCGCTCTGTTGTTAGCGTCTGAAGCTAACTCACGGCTAATGTCAAAAGTCGCCACGCGTCATACAAAAACAAACTTAAAAGAGGCAAATTAAACTAACTAAAGAATATGGACTAATCTAGCAAACTGATAGGATGAAAAACAACCACCAACCTGGACAGAAAAACAAAGACAAAACAAAACAAAAAGCAGCTTACGCTAGCTTCCTGTAAAAAAAATCCCAACTTCCTTGTTCAAACCATTCTTCTTCGTCGCTTCAATAAACTGCAGCGTAAATTCCAGTGACAATCAGTGCTGCCACTTGCTGGTGAGTCTTCAAAACAACAGAAGTAAATATGCTCTGCTGCCTTATTTTATATTCTTTATTTATTGACGCTAGTTTTCTTTCTCCAGGTTATCCTTTATAATTATGCAGTGGTTAATTGTTATTATTTTCATTTTATGAGCCACATAAAAACAAAGGTGGAGGTTATGATATTAACTGGTGGGTATTAACATGTTGGATCGCATGTTACGGACAAGGTACAAAGAAATACAGATAATAAATAATAATCACTCATTTTATAAAAAATAGAAATCAACCAAATCAGTAAAATAAGAATTATCTACAGGACAAGAAGCAAACGATCATTTTTCATCTGTACTTGATTATTTTTATAATCCTAAAACTTTTCTGTGTTTTATTTGATAGTTTTTCTTAAAATTACAAGACACGAAAAAAAGAAGAAGACAAAAAAACAAGGAGGGAAACGAGCCCCACAATGCTTTGCGCGAAGCACCTGATAATCAAAGATGGCGGAGGTGTTTGCGATGTCCATGTTTCTGTGAACTTTAGTACTTTGGTGTAAACTCGCCTCCCCTCGTCCACGCGCAGCACGCAGGCTGTTGAGTCGGAGGACCGTGTTCATCGCTGCTTGTTTGTGCGGGCTGTCACACGCGGGTTGTTGTTTCCGGATCTGTCAGACGTCAGTAGCCGTCAGGAAGTGTCGGAGGAAGCGGCTCAGACATGAAGGAGGCTCTGACCCTGCTCCACAGACTCAGCGCGCACCCGGACTCCCGCTGCTGGTTCGTCAGCTGGAGCCCGACAGGGACGCTGCTGGCCTCGTGCGGCGGGGACAAGGCCATCCGGATATGGGGACGAGAGGGTGAGTTCACCACACGAGGGGACGTCGGCTGAATAACGGTCTGATAACACCATCACAGCCCCGCGCGGTGGGACGGGATGTGTGGTCTTCTCGCTGGAACATGTGGTTCATCTCAGCGCTTCAGAGGCTCCTGCAGCTGCACACAGTGGTTCCCTCAGTGACAGCGATGGTGTTTCCTGTCAAACCAGAGAGAACCACAGAAAACCATCTCCACCGTCATTCTCAGTCAGAGGCAGATGAGAGTAACACAAACAGAGGAACTTGAATGGGACATAGTTCTCTGGAGCTGATGGGTTTTATTTATGAGGATCACCTGTAATTATAACAATATTACTACTGCTACTACTACTACTAATAATAATAATCATCATCATAACTTGTTTAAAGAGCACTTTTCAACACGAAGCACTAATTGTTGAAATAATAATACTTATCTCATTAATAGTAATTATAGAGATTACAGACCAAGTGTATCAGGAATATCCCTTACATTAAATGTCTTTAGCTGAAATTCAAAAGAAAATACCATCAGCTTCATTTCCTCAGGTATTCCAGAGCCTTAAGGCACATAGTCATGTAAGTTAGTTGTGTGGTCACATATCCTGATACAATATATCTGGAAATTCAACAGAGAAACAATTTATGGGAATGAAATCGTATTATTTAAGGTTTCGTGTTCGTTTCATGTCCAGAATCATAAATTACTCTCAGTGAAAATGTCAAAGAAACGGCTGATTTCACAATGTTAATGACGGTGAAAATAAAGTTCCTGTCTAGATACAAAATGTAATGGGTTCTTTCTTGGCCCATGTCCCATCCTTCCACCAAGTGGTGTGGAGATCTGTTCAGTTTTTTTAATCCTGCTGAAAAACAAACAGACAAGGGCAAATTCATCGTCTACTTATTGAGCTAAAATCAATGTTCTTCATTACATTGTTGTGAAATCTCTGATGGCTGACTACCTTCCATTTTTTAGGTGACTCTTGGATTTGTAAGAGTGTGCTTCAGGATGGACACCAGCGCACCGTGAGGAAGGTGGCCTGGTCTCCCTGTGGAAATTATCTGGCATCTGCCAGCTTCGATGCAACCACATGCATCTGGAAAAAGAAGGACAATGACTTTGAGGTAAGACGAGATGTTTAAATCTTCCCAGTGTTTGTGCAATGCCTCTCCTTTTTGTAGCTCTTACCCTGAGTCTCACCTTCTGCCCCAGAGTTTGACTGTGTTGGAAGGACATGAAAATGAGGTGAAATGTGTGGCGTGGGCTCCTTCAGGGAATCTGCTGGCGACATGTAGCAGAGACAAGAGCGTCTGGGTCTGGGAAGGTTTGTGTGAAGCTTCAGTTTGTGTTACCTCCTCATAGTCATGGCTTGAGTTCAGTTCACAGAAGGAAGTCAGGTCATGTATTAATGAGCTGTAGCTCAGAGTTTTGTCTTACAAGTTTTTTCTTTTCATTGGGGTTTCACAGTGGATGAAGAAGACGAGTACGAGTGCGTCACTGTCGTGAACTCACACACACAAGACGTCAAGCATGTTGTGTGGCACCCGACCCAGGAGGTAGGTGACACTCTGCTCCATATGCACATGAATGATTTCTTAATTTCTCACACCATTGTTTTACTATGTATTTACTGTGTGTGTTTACAGCTCCTGGCTTCAGCCAGCTACGACAACAACATCTGCATTTACAGGGAGGAAGACGATGACTGGGAGTGCCAGTCGACCTTGCAGGGACACACATCCACAGTGTGGGGTTTGTCTTTTGATGGGACTGGACAGAGACTGGCGTCCTGCAGCGATGACCGCACTGTCAAAATTTGGAAAGAGTATCCAAATGAAGCTGGACAGGGTGAGTTGTTGGCAGTGGAATAAAAAAACTGGGATGGAAAAAATGTAAAACCAAAACATTTGAGCAGTCAATGATCATGGTTTGCTCTTTGGAAGCTGCAAATCACCAGGGACAATATTTAATAACAGTCACATACTTAATTGATTTATACAACATTGCATCTTTTGGCCATTTTTATAATCTTCAGAAAAATATCAGTCTCAAGTTTTCCTGAGCTTATGTCATTTTCTATTAATAAAATCATTGCTGTCAACTTAGTAATTAGATTGTCCAGGTTTATACAAACCTACTTTGATACTTTTGCCAGTATGAGATGTGTGATTTTGTTTTTCTCTTCCTGTCTCTGCTTTGTTGAACAGAAAACTTGTCTTGGAAATGTATTTGCACTCTGTCCGGGTACCATGGACGAACAGTGTATGACATTGCCTGGTAAGATCAATCTCAATGTTCTCACAGCCGTGATGGTAACATGTGGATCAGTCTGCTTTTTCTTCACGATCAGTGGTTCTCAAATGAGGGTCGGCCGCACGCTGCCAGTGTTTGTAACAGGTTTCCAGATTGATGCATTAAAATAATCATATGGGTATTCTGTGCTGACAATAATTTTAATACATGTACAATCTCTTTTAAAACATTTCTATTGTGCTGTTCTTTTACATATATAAATAGAACTGTAAACATTGTCTAATTATTCTATAGCACACACACAATGTGTATGTGTATATTTTCTGTCTAGAAGGGGACATTAGGCTGCGAACAACCTGAGAACCTTTGATCTAGCACCAATATTTAGCATTCATATATATTTCTTTACTATAGGCTAAATCTAGTTATGTGAGGGAACACATTCCCAGCTCTACTTAGTATTGATGCGTGAATTTACACAATTTGTCTTCCTGTTAGATCAAACTGAGAATTTAATGTGCATCTGTGTTCAGGTGTCCGCTGACTGGCGCCCTGGCAACCGCCAGCGGTGATGACGCAGTGCGAGTTTTCAAAGAGGATGAGTCGGCTGATCCTGACCAGCCGGTGTTCTCGCTGGCTGCTCAGGTGACCAAGGCTCACAATCAAGATGTCAACTGTGTGGCCTGGAACCCGAAGGAGGCGGGACTCCTGGCCACCTGCAGTGATGACGGAGACCTCGCCATCTGGAGGTTCCGGGAGGAAGAGTGAATGTGTAGATGTCTCTCAGTGAACAAAACCAAGTTACAATGGGGAACGTTGTCCGTTCCAACTTTTACAGCTTATCTGAGCTCAGCAGTATAACCACGTCGCCTGTCCTGTCTACGTCCTAACTGTCCAATTGAGAATTTATTCATTCATGATGTTTATATAAATAAATTAAAAACATTATAAAACAGGTATGTGGCTTATCTTTATTGCAAAAAAATATTCCAGACAGCACATCATGTAAAAACACTTAGACCAGTTCCAGAACTAGATTTCATAAGAAAACAAAGAAAGTCAAAAAATATAAGTGGAGGGTTTTCTTTTGTATTGAAATTTCAAACCTGGAAGAAGAGTGTAACATCTAAATTTAGTCAACCAGCTTAATAAATGTGTTTCTCTGAATCTGCAATGCTTTAATTTCAGTCAGACCCGAAACTGACAGTAGATCAGCGAGTAGTGTGTAATAGATTTAAAACACTCAAAACCCAAACTGGCCTCATTTTACCATGTATCTCGAGCACATGTCTGACTGTTCACTGTGAACAGATGCTGTTCACTGATCTGGACTGATGTGCATCATTCAGATGACTTTAAAATGACATTTATCACAAGAGCATAGATGATGAATCATGACACACTTAAAGACAAGGGACATGAATCAGGCTGAATATCTACAGTAAAAACCAACAAGGAAAAAACACCTACTGATCCTTTATATAAAACAAAACCTCAGAGGCTGCAATGATCTGATTAGTCTGAGTCACTGTCTCCTTCGCTGTCCGCCTCCTTCACATCTGCGCTGAACTTGTACTCCTGGTCACAGCCCATGTACGCGTCACTCATGAAGTACAGGGTGTAGTTATGAACGCCCATCACCGGGGCAACAAAGTCCAGCTTGACCTGCAGGTGGTAAATGTAACTGATTAACGTGGGTTTCAAGAGCGTTTCAAGCCACAGAATATTTCCGGGGGGAGACGATCACTGACCTTTGCTTTCTGCTGAAGAGTCAGCCGCTTAATGGAGATCAGGCTGTTGGACTTGGGGTCTCCGATCACCACCCACCAGCCCTCCTCACGTTTCTGTAACAATGAAAAGTTCATAGCAAAGTTATTACGTTTTCAGTGAAGTAATGTCAGAGAGACTTTTGGAAGTGCACAAACAGTGGATGTACCTGAGGGAAGAGAGGTGCGATGACAGGCCCAGTAACCTCCTCCTCTCTCTCCAGCTGAACCTGAACCAGAACTGGACTACCGCTGCAAATAAACACGGAAACACACATTCACAGATGTACACAACACAACATAGTGCTGCAACATTATGACTATTATATTTGAGAAAAGATTCTGCGGACAGAAAGAGTCTGTACCTCTTGATGTTGTCCTTCTCTGCCACTTCGTACGACAGCTCGATGTTGGGGTAGCGGTTAGAGAAGCGAGCCACGTCAGCCATCTGAGCATCTGAGAGCTGCAGCAAAGCAGTTCTGTCTTCATCCTCCATCTCCATGATGTCAAAGATACTCTCCACACCCTGATGAAAAGAGCAGGGACCACAGGGTCGGTTTTAATATGCATACGATCCCTGATGAGATACAAATGCATTTGGTGACCAAACAGTGATGTACCTTATCTGTGCAGCGCTTGATGTGCTCGGAGGTGAAGAAGGGCAGCTGTTTGAGGTAGGAGTCCTTGGACCACATGGCCTGTGTGACCATCTGTGCCAGCTCCATAGCTGCCAGTGCAGGACTCAGCCAGCCGTTACTGGACAGCACATCCACACAGGCCTGGATCAGTCGGATCGCCTGCAAATGCAACAGACACGAACATTAAATATGTAGGATGGAATTAAATGAACACAGAAGACCCTCAGTGGTAAGATTAATTTGTACCTTGCTCAGAATGTCCTCGGTGTCCGACTGCAGCTCGGCGCTCAGCTGCATCCTGGAGAGATGAGCTTGCAGCAGTAGGTTGGTCTTCACGTGGGGGTCGTTGAACTTAGGGTTGTTCAGTTTGTGAGGCACTTTCTGTGCCAGCTGAAATGCAAAAATAATACTTTAAATCAAATTCTGATATTTACTGACTTAGGAGGGATGTGCTTGTTGTGTAAAGATGGCTGGTTAACTTTGTGTCAGTGTGCTGTGTTTACCTGTCGGAGAAGTGCATCCTCGTGGTGCCTGATGGGAATGTTCTTGTACTCGGCAGCATTAGAGATGATTTCAATTAACCCGCGGATCTTTGTCTTGGCATTCAGGGACATGCTGAACAACTCTGCCAATCACAAATACAAAGCAGTTATGTTTAAATTCCAAACTTTGGCCGACAGTCAGGAACTGACAGAAGAGATTTTCATCAGTGTTGGCACAAACCGATGGTGGTGTAGTTGATGTAGTAGTACGCGGCGATCATGCCCAAATTGAGAGGTGCTACGTCCATCTCATCCTCTATGCTGATGCACTTGGACTGCTCCAGGTCATGTAATGTGTTCTCAACCAGCTCAGACAGGTGGTCTGACAAGTGACGATGGGACATGCCTGACAAGGTAAAAACAAAACATAGCATTTAGAAATCATTTCTAACTACTAATCCAGTAAAAAATAAAACTGGATTAATTCTAAATGAAAATTGAACGCTCGTATGACTCTCACCTTGTAGGTTGTAGTAGTTGGGATTCTGGGTCATACGGCGGTAGAGGAACGTCCATGTTAGATAGTCCACAGCGTCCTGCTTGTTCTCTACTGTCTTGGTGACAATCTCAGCGTTGAAGTGGTCGTGGAGGCAGTGATCCAAGTGAGACTCCACCGGCAGCGGCTCGTACAGGAACTTCTTGAAGAAGTCCTATCAAGGAAAAAACAGAGTCTGTTTGGTTTGTTCTTACTGTCACAGCCTCTTATCCAGGTCAGTTTTTTAAATGGAGTAGGACAGAAACAGCAGATATGCTTCTACCTTCTTAGAGCCCTGACACATGATCACACAGCGCCCCTCGTCGTCGAGCATGGGTCTGTTTGCCTTGCCCACCATCTGGAGGACGTCATATATAGGATAGTCCACATATCTGAGGAAACAGGGGGGTGATGTCACTAATACAATACATTAGACACATCCACACCTATTGGAAATAAAGTAGTAAAAGCCTTACGCATGGATTTTGCCGTTGTAGTACTGGGTGTCCATGACAATGACGAGGTGTGCAGAGATGTTGATGCCCCAGCAGAGTGAACGAGAGGACACCACCACCTGAACAGCACCTGTAAAAAGTTAACAATAAGATTTACTCAGCCATAAACCTTTAAAGTTAACGCTGAGGGTACGGGGCAGGGGGTGGGGCTTACCTGAGTTGAAGAGCTGCTCCACTATTTTGCGTTCCATTGCAGACAGGCCCTCGTGCAGGTAACCCACACCGTTGGCCAGAGTCTCTTTCAAGGTGGCATCATTTATTTTATCCAGGAACGGAGCAAGGTCTTTCTCAGTGCAATGCAAGAACCTGCAAAGAGAGAGAGAGGGAAAGACATTAACTCTTTGTCAGAAGTGTGGAGATGAGTGGCACATGACCACTGTCACAGTCTCATATATTGACTGACCTCTGAGGAACGACATCGGCGGCACAGAAAGTGAGGATGTCGATGGCTGTGAGGCGAGTCTGTCTACGGGATGGGACAAACACCACTGCAGGTTTGGAGGGAGAGTGCTTCATGATGGCGTGGTACACTGGCTTGGCCATAGACAGCAAGCGGGTCTGAGTGTGGCTAACATTGAAGCCCTGAACAAGCACAAAAAAGTTAACAAATCAACCCAACAGGAATTGAAGTCCTCTTTCTAAGTGATTGTTGACTAACAGCGTTTACAGACCTGGATGTGTAGCTCCAGAGGCACGGGCCTGACGTTGGGGTGGAAGTTGAACGTGGCTGTGGTGCTGCAGCCCAGCCAGTGGGCCACGTCTTTGGCATTGGACAAAGAAGAGCTCAGAGCCACGATGCGGATGGGACGCTCAATCTGAGAAGAGATGTACCTCATCCTGGAGCAGATGACCTCTAGCACAGGCTAATGAAAAGAGACAAGGAACATTAGCATCATGCACAGGCTAAAAAATGTCCATCATAGTACATTCAATGCATATAAGACAACGCAGCACGAAGCAGTATTGTGTTCTTACTCCATTTTCTCCTCCGATGAGGTGTGCTTCATCCACAATGAAAAGGCTGACATTCTGGACGTTCTTCCTCTGTTTCCAGCGACGCGACAGGATGTCCCATTTGTCGGGGGTACTGACAATGATGTCACCTTTTCCCAAGAGCTTCAGATCTGTGCTCGTCTCTCCTGTTAGCAGAACCACCTTCTTGTTCAGGATGTCCTGGAACTTCTGGTGCCAGTCAACAAACACCTGAGAAACGATAATGCGATTATTGATGATGTTGAATATAAAACTAAGCAATGTTAGTATTGATAAGTGCATTTTCAGCTTCCATGACTTCATACCTGTTCAGCCAGTGCTTCCATGGGGGTGATGTAGACACAGCGACCTTCTGCGTTGTGCAGCAGCATCCTCAGAATAGCGAACTCGGCACAGATGGTCTTTCCACTGCCGGTGGGAGCTCCCACAAACACATTATCATCACTGTTGTACACAGCGTTGAACACTGTGGGGAAGTAACAACAAAAAATGAGTCAAAACAGCAACACAAAATGCACCCAGCCTTTGATGGTATCGTCTTTGGATAAGGAGCAGATACATTTTTTTAAAAATGTTCTGTACCTTGGGTCTGAATAGGGTTGAAGAAGGGGAACTTGTTCTGGTAGAGAGCCTCAAAAGCAGAGTTCCTGAGAGCAGTAACAGGCAGAGGCTGCAGGTCCAGCAGCTCAGTGGGCGGAGGGTACTTCTCTGGTAGGATCAAGTGGCGGAAGGACACCGGGAGCTGAGTCTCACAGGCTGGAAAGAAACAGGAATAATAAAATAGTGAGTTGAAATGCTATGTGTATATATAAATCACATAAAACATTTCTATCAAGTTACTTACAGAGCCATCGGTCTGAGACCACGCGGATGAAGTACTGTGGTGGCAGAGGCTCGAACACTGGGACAAAGAAGGTCACAAGGTGTTCGTCCTGGGCGTACTTTGCTTTGAGCAGAAAGTACTCGTGGTGGAGGATGACCTCACTGTCCACATCCTCAACCAGGATCCAGAAAGCTTCGGATGACCCGTGAATCTAAATGGGAAAAATAAAGTGTCAGGAGTTTGAGAAAGGGATGCTTTGTGCGCAGCACATTATGGGTCTCATTGCTCACTTTGTCATCCCACTGGAAGTCAGGAGTGATGGTGAGCTCCACTTTCAGTGTGGAACGGGTGATGGGCTGCAGGTGGACGGCCAAGTCCAGTTTGGGGAACTGGTGGACATATTTGTGGATGGTCTTCCCCATCTTTGGCATTCGGATCAGTTCACCTGAAAGAAAATGAAGCATGTGCCTTTCAAGAACTCACCAGACTAGGGAGCGAATCCAGTGAACATGACGTGGAGGACAAAACTCACCAATTTCATTATGGTTGAGGTCATAGAGACGCTCGAAGGGGAAGTTTTTCTTCTCGATCTTCTTGATCACTTCCTCCGGCAGTTTCTTGAACTGCCTCAGCGGAGACATCGACTGCCACCTGTGGAGATGTACAGAATCAGTGACCTGCGTTGGAACAGTGACATTTATGTAAATTCAGGAGAGAAAACGATTGAACTTACATCCTCTTGTCAATCATCTTGCATAGATTCATGGTCTTGTCTGTGAGTTGAGCCCAGCCTCTGTTGAGCACAATCTCAAATATGGCCCGCATCAACCTTCCAGCACTCTGAAAGAAAAGAGAAAGATTACTATTTAATAACAGATAAATAAATTCTAACTGTCATAACCATTTATCATGAATGACAAAGCATTCATGGACAGTTACATTAGGCATTAATGCAGGGAAACTTATTTTAAACATCAGAGGTCAGAGAACAGAATATATCATCATAAGATTTCATTTCAATGTAAGATTTACAAAACTTTCACAAAAATATACTTGGCGGAATGTATAGAAACAGCAAAGTAATGACAGCACTGTATGAGTGGCCATACCTGTGTAACATAGACCATGTCTGCCATGAGTGCAAACCCCTCCAGTTTGAGCTGGGAGATGTACGCCTGCAGCAGCACATTGATCTGAAATAAGAACACAGAAAGTACAGAGTTTATCATTCAACTGAATTCGATGCTGCTTGTTAAATCAGTCGGCAAGAAAAAAACCCCAGATAAAACTAAGATCTCACTAAGACCATCAGGACTAGATCACACACAGAACACAGTCAGCCGATCATAAACCGAGATAACAGGACAAATAAAAGCCTTTGCTTTGCTTAGAAGAATGTTTTACTAATCCGGAATCTGAAATCAACCACTTTCTCTTACGTCTTCAGTTTTTTTCTGTCTGAATACACACACTGTTTTAATTTCAGATTAATAATCATCATAACGGGTTGTGTGTGTTACCTTAGCACTGGGCTCTTCAATGCTTTCCTTCACAGGAATAGGAACTCTTTCCAGTAGTTTCTGAAGCTCCAGCTTCTCTTCCTAAAATACAGGGTTACGTGTTACTGTTTAATTAAACATGTATTGTTTTGTTGAAGGTATTCAAACCGTCGTGTCTGTCTGGAGTCGACATACCTCTCTCACATTGATGTTTCTGAACTCTGAGGAAAGTGAGAAGACTCTGAAGAGCTCAATCTCACTGAGAGTGGGTTTCAGAAGCTGGTTGTAGGTTTGAATGGAGTCGTGAGTGATGTAGAAGTGACTGGCAATCCGTCCCAGGTCTGTGACCTTCAGGTAAATAGAAAAGTCGGCCATTAAAACATGGTTCATGACAAATTTAATGCTGGAAGCACAGATTCAGTTGAAACACATTCATACCTGGAAGCTGCCAGTCCTTTTATCATATTTGACCAGGCTGTTCTTGTCCAGGACATTGGCTGCTGTGTGCACCAGGTCCGTCCTGCGTCTCTCCAACAAGGGATCTGTACTCCGGTCATCATGAGAGACGCCGTACAGGGTGGGGTTGCGGAGCATGCGCACGTACAGGTAGGTGTAGCCAAGCCAGTTGACAGCGTCCTGATACAAGAAAATATGACAAATTACATCAACTGAAGACATTTGATCAGCTCCTTTGACAAAGCGTCTATACATCTCAGCTTCTCACCTTCACATTCTGCACGTTGCCCAGGACTATCTCTGCATTGAGCATGTCAGGCAGCTTGCTCACCATCTGACTCTCTATGGGCAGCTGCTGGTTGAGCAGCGACAGATAGTACTGCAGCTCTCCGTGAGACGTGATCAGGATTCCCTCTCCCTTGGTGTCGTACTGAGGACGACCAGCTCGACCAAGCATCTGAGACCAGACATAATTACATTTTTACTGTTAGTGTTGTTACAACGTGGTATTTATTACATTTTAGTAAAAATCTACTACAGACTGACCTGTAGAATGTCCAGGGCTCCAAGCTCAGTCCACCTGCCTTTCTCTGGGCTGTACACCTGCGTTCCTTTAATGATGACAGTGTGCGCCGGCAGGTTGACTCCCCAAGCCAGGGTGGCTGTAGACACCAAGACCTGGATGTGTCGATCAGCAAACAGATCCTCCACCAGCGTACGGTCCACTCTCGTCATACCAGCGTGGTGGATGGCGAAACCATAAGGCAGCAAATCCTTCAGCTCAAGGTTCTGGACAAGAAAGTTTAGGTTTAAATGTAACAGGACCCAGCACAAAAAAATTTGAGTTTAGTCTTAATCTTATTTTATTGCCGTGTAATTTCATCTCAGTTAATCTTAGCTCACCTTGCACTGCTCTGCCTCAGTTCTCAACACTTCAGTGGATGCTGAACCCTCTCTGAGGAAAAGACCCAGTGTGTCCTTCTCCAAACACATGTCTCGTATTGCTCTGGCAGTCTTTCCAGTCTCCTTCCTTGAGTGGACAAAAACTAGTACCTGTAGTAGACAAGGATGCAGGGGTACATTCAAATCCGGTGACATATTGTTGTTGGTCAGTGTTATTTCAGCTGGTAGTGTGGGATAACTGCATTGGCTGTTACAAGTCATTGTGGATACGTTTCATCCTCATAGAAATAAGGTCACTGAAACAGGACTCACCTGGTTCTTTCCAGCATGCTCCATTATCTTTTCATACACAATCTCATTCATGATCTGGAAACGCTTGATGGCCTTCTTCTCTGTGATGCCGACATACGTCTGCTCCAAGGGCACGGGGCGGAAACTAGAGAGAAAAAATACATTCATCAGCGATGAAAACTTATAACAGTTATAGAAAACTAGTGTTCACTTTCATATTCTACAAGCAATATACCTGTTGTCGAAGTAGAAGAGTCCCTTGGCAGGATCTACACGCAGACAGGTAGCCACATCCTCATAGTTGGGCAGTGTGGCACTGAGGCCCAACAGGCGCACATCCTCCTGGGTCAGCTCCACATTGCGGATGGTCCTCGCCACCAGAGATTCCAACACAGGTCCACGGTCGTCGTGCAGCAGGTGGATTTCATCCTGCACAGAACACATTTAGCTAGTGACCACGGGGGCTTTACATTGAATGTGTTTTTTGAAATTAGCTTTTGAAAGGCGTGTTTCATGACAAAACCCTCAACACACTTACAATGATAATGAGGCGCACTAGTTGGGTGTAGGTACGCTCTCCACCTTTACGGGTGATGATGTCCCATTTCTCAGGGGTGCAGACGATGATCTGAGTGGCATTTATCTCCTCTTTACAGAGCTGGTGGTCTCCTGTCAGCTCAGACACTGTGATGCCATAACTTGCCAAACGCTGAAATGAGAAGAGAAGTAAAACTTATCTGTAGATCTGTGTCCCTAAAGCGTGGGAATGATCTCAAAAGTATGTAAACAAAGCTCTGGATGGGAGAGATGAGGCTTACCTTACTAAAACTTCCCACCATCTCCTGTACTAGTGAACGCATAGGTGCGACGTAGATAATTTTGAAGTCATCCACATTTATGGTTCCGTCTATGTTTATGTGCTTCCCAATTTCCCTCAACATCGCCATCAGGGCTACGTTGGTCTTACCAGCTCCCTGTGCAAACAAAGAACATCCAAATTATACTTTAAGACACACTTGGGGAAATTGTTACAATGCTTTTATGTTGAAAATGTTTTCCTACCGTAGGTGCACACACAAGAAGGTTCTCATCTGTCTCCATGGCGGTTTTAAACAGCTTGCTCTGGATGCGGTTCAAGGTTTTGAATCCTTCGAATCCAGCCTGAGCATATTTGGGCAGCTTCTCAATGGCAACGAGGATCTGGTGACATGAGAAAATGAACAATTCAATGAAGTCCTTATCAAGTGGAAAACTTAAAATTGAGAAATAAGATACACAACCAACAAACCTCATCATCAGCAAAGGCTTTTGGTTTTAGCGCAGGCACGTGAACTTCTTCATAACCTTTGCGCTGTTTGCGAAAAGAGCCGTCTGGAAGCTGGCAACGCTTGTTGGCCATGAAATGACTGCCCTGGGTAAAAGCCAGGTCCTCGAGGTCTAGCACCTGCCGAGGGGCCATCGACTGTTGGAAAAGAAGAAAGGAATATAGAGATGGTTATGTGGTGGAATCCCTGTTGTCCTTTTATCACCCCTGTAGTTATCTCAGGTCGTCTCATAGTCAAAAGTACCATACGTAGTCATAGTGATGCACTATTTACCTCTCCATGGTCAATGTCCATAGCTTCCATGTCATCAACACGAGACTTTCTCACCCTCTCCCTGCGAGAGCGCTCCTCCTAAAGACACAAAAATCCAACAATAGATGTGATGGACTAAAGAGGCAATGAATTCAAAAGCGTTTAGGTTATTTTATTATCAGTGGACTTACTCGAATAATGTCCTCCTTCTCTGTCTCTTGCAGCTGGTAAAGAATCTTTGACAGTTCCTGGTCAGACTCCATCTTTCCTATAATCCGTTCTTTTTCTGCTTCACTTTGAGCACTGGCCAGCATGGTGCAATACTGGACTGAGAGTCAGAAGGAAGAACAAAATTAATTTCTTCAAGACAAAGAGCATGAGATACAACAAGTTGAAACAACGCATTCTACAATAAAAACGTACTCATGCGACGATGCTGTCTGAGGATTTTGATGAAATCAAAGGTGTTGAAGCCCAGCAGCAACACCAGCTGATTCTCACATTCTCTGTCATCGCTGGCAGTCTGTGGAAAACACAGAGACGAGGGATGAGATGGTTGGAAAAATACAGACTCACCTGCTCTTAGCAATACGCTATGAAGAAATAAAGAAAACGTACCTTGAGGATTTCTAAGACTTCATCAGCTTTCTTTTGTGAGACAATGGCATCATCATAGAAACGGCTCAGCTGACGCTGGAGCCAGAAGGCATCGATGTCTCGAGGATGCAGATCTTTTTTCTTCACTGTCATCACATCGCCTGTGGCACCAAGCTACACGAAGAGTCAATAATTTGTCTTTAATGCAGAACACTGTGAAATGATTCACAAAGATCCAGTCTAAATACAGGCTAAGCAGTAATAGTTGAGGTGGATGTCACACTTACATTGGCTGAAAGAGCGCAGCCCACACCTGCTTCCTCTCCTTCACTGTCTTCATCTGAGTGTTCATCTCGTACCTCACCAAACTGGTCTTCATCTCCTTCCTACATATTACGCAAAGAAAAATTTGAAACCCAACCCAGTTAGCGCAATTGTTTAAAAGCTAAACGTCAGAGTTCAAATTCTTAAAGAAAAGACACATCTTACCTCCTCATCAGATTCAAACTGGACATTCACGCCATATGTTTCGTCAATGTTGTCATCTAGAAGATACAAAACATTGTTTGCAATCACAACATCTTCACAATACACTGACAAGGAACATGAGACTGGCGGCATAGAGGTTTCTGTTGGACTACACCAAAGAGCACTGTATATTTTCACAACAGACTTGGGCTGACACTTAAGATTGTCTTGCTGTGTACATACCCATATTCTGTAAATCCTTGTCTCCTCCATAGTCTGTGATCTTCTTGCCCAGATTGACCAAAACATGGTAGCGTGTGTCATCAGCAGGTCCAAGAAGCTGCTCTACTTCACGCCGCCTTTCTTTATCCCTCATTTTGTCATTCTTCAGCACTGCTAACACTTCATCAGCTGCTCCACACAGAATATCACGTGGCTGGAGATGAGATATAAACACCAAGCGAAATTAAAACATCAGTTCACTGATGAACTATTACAACACAAACTGACTTTTCAAAACAAAGAACAGCAGCAGTTGTAGTGCTCACTGACCTGGTCTCCTAAAGCAGCATGGATGAAGCTAAGCAAGACCTCGTAGGTCTCTCTGGTTTCTTTGGTTTTAGGCTTGTAGACGATGCCAACCATTTCATCAATGCCTTCTGACAGGAGGGTAAAGCCCTTCATTTTGTTGATATCATGTCTGTCCTCATCTCTTTTTCGCCTCCTGTAAGGACAGAACAAGAAAAAGTAAAAAATGATTAATATTAACAGGCAGCCACCGGGACAAAAAATGACAAATGACCAATATCTTCAAACGAGACAGTGGAGATAAAGAATGCTGCATGTGGCTGGTCACGGGATATTTTTTTAAACATAACTTTAAGTTTTCCAAAACCACAAGTGTACAGAAAAGTAAATCAAGCTGTGAATTGCTGCATGTTACCTTATGTGAAATCAGATGACAAATCACCAGTCATTTGCTATAACTTTATACTACTCTTTATTTAAAAGAAATTAAAGCCTAATGATCATTTTCTGTAATTCAATATTCAACAACGACCAAAGCGTTTAACAATCAAGTGAAAACTATTTATTTTAGTCATGAGGTGACAGTAGTGTGTGGTGAAACTACACAAACACTTGAACATGCTTCTTTGACTGGACTAAGACAATACAACGTGAAGTTGTCACAGATGAGACTGACTTGTCTCTTCTCTCCTCCAGCTTCTGGGGTTTGGTCCTCTGAGCCTTGTCACCCATCTTGGTCCCCTCCAGCTTCCCCACCAGCGACAGCACCTCTCCAGTGGGTTCATCTCTCCGTGTGCGGTCGATCAGAGAGCGATCGGCTTGTAACACCAAGTTGGAGTTCTGAGAAAACACAGACACGGTGATCAGTCGATTCAGTGGTGCGCTCGGCTCAAGCTAAGCTAACTGCTAGTTAGCAGAGTGGCTAGCTCTACGGGAAGTAGCCTGGATTAAAAACATAACCAAGTTATCTCGATAATGTAACAGCGTGTTGAGCATCGTGTTTAACGCGTTCGTGTCCACACTCACCGCTTTGTACTCATACTGCAGACTACGAGCAGTAACATCCGCCATGGTGCGGGTTTCGTCCTGGAGCTTTTACCGCACGTTAACTCAAAGTGAACCGGTCTGTTGACTCTGAACACCGTGACTCTGTCGGTTTGTTAAACAGACGCTGGAAACATCGGCGCTGTCCTCAGATTTGAAGCATATGGCTGTTTTCGTGTTTCACACCAGATAATGCGTTTCCTATACGTTACAATGGCCCCGCTAACACGAGCCCACAACAAGCCGCTGCTGCTGCTGGTTTCCTCTTCCGGTCTCACGAGTCTCACGAGACAATGACAAAGAACGAGCAGCGCCTCCTACAGGCTCGACTGTCCCACTGTGAAATCAAAAAAGTCAAGTATTAGTATTATTATGATCAATAATGCCATATGTGCAGGACATACAGAGAATCGAAATAGCGTGTCCCTCTAATCCCCGGTGCTAACAGCATTAAACATGAAATATAAAATATAAAATATATAAGTAATTAAAAGATAGAAACAGGCAGTGGCAAATCTAGACAATATAAAGAGTATAAATATGGCAGATATGGCGGGATGAACAGAATGAACGGTATAAATATAAACAGAATTATCAGTGGAATATAAATATAAATATGGCAATATGGCAGTATTAACAGAATTACAGTATAAATATAAATATGGCAGATAAAAACAGGATTAAGAGTATAACAGTGCAAACAGTGTTGTAAACAGTTGGTGTACAGCAGTTGACTGTACACAAAACAGAGTCAACATGTTTTCTCTCGAAGCAAAATACGTTTTGTTGGTTGATTACTAATCATAAGCATCACGTAATATACTCTGTATCACTGTCATGTACTCACTGTCAAAATTTAATGTTATTGTGTTTTTATCTAGTGAGGAAAAAAGCCCTGCATCTTTGGGTTTTGATTTTTGGGTAAAATACAACTCATTACCCCCAAACAATTAACTCTATTAATACAAATGCACTGTGAAAGGTCATCATTTCTTCGTGTTTGTTTACAGCTCCCTCTGTAGTTGTATTTCCACCTCTTATCAGTTTTGAACCTCATTGAAGGGATTTTGGGTAAATCATTTTTGCATCATTTCTTCATTCTGAGTTTTTGTGGTTGTTTTGTATCACTCGATAATTGTCATGCCATTTTGCATCTCCACTGAAGGTGTTTTTTTAGTTTCTAGGTGATCTGTGGACAATTTGCGTCCTGTTGTTTTTCGTTTCCTGAGCCTGTGTCTGGTCAGCCTGTTCAGGGATTCTGCCCAAAAAGACCAACAGAAAGATTGAACATAACACAGGTGACATACAGTCGTTCATGTTTTATAAATGGCATGATACTTGGCTAATCAGTGCCAAGCAATAAACAACATATGTGATAATCAAATAACAATTCAAACCTTAATTTAAAGTTTATTAAAAAGTGGGAGATTTCATTTTGCATTTAAGTATAATAACTGATGTATATAAGAAACCAGATTTATACACGTTTTATTCACAGTTCCTCAGGTGTCCTCTGTCAACTAATCCTAAACACTCTTTAAAGGTACAGTGTGTAGAATTTTGTGATATTTTGTTGAAATTGCATGTTGCAGGTGAACACCCCTCACCTCACCCTCTCCTTCCAAACATGAAAAAGAAACTGAAGCAGCCTTTAATTGTCATAAAAACTCAAAGGTGTTTAGTTTGTCCAGTCTGGACTAATGTAAAAAACATGGTGTCCTCCGTAGAGAGGGTCCACTCTATGTAAATATAAAGTATTTAAATATAAAGGGTCTTTTCTGGGTTAAAGAAAACTACAATCCATACAATTTAGATGAAACGAACTAGTGAAAGCATCATGAGGATTATTCTACATTACATTTCTACCAATAGTTCCCTTTCACCTAAATCTTACACACTGGACCTTTGAGTAAAAAGGGAAAATGCTTTTAAGAATATCTTGCATAGAGTACATCTGTGAAGTACTAATATCTTTTTAAAAACAAAATGTAGTTCTCTCTGGTAAACCGGACCCATAACATATGTATACTACAAGAAATCTGACATAAATAAAAAATCTTTCTGAAAGTGGTGTTTATTGATGTTTTAAGTACACTGGTTATTATAGATTCATTGGTTTATACACAATATATGTGCACGCTGTAAGTATGATGTTATCTATTAAGTGTTGTGTGTTTCACTTGGATATGCATGATGCTTTGTGATATACTGTAAATAGACTGCACCTGCACAATGTTCACATCCAGGTGGCAGCATTGAGTTAAGTTTGGAGTTAAGTGCTTTGCTCAAAAACACTGACTTGTTGACAGGAGGAGCCAGAAATCAAACTACCAATCCAGCTTTTAATGAGCGACCTGTTCACAACTGCCCACAAATATGTACAAATGCTTCCTGAGAATGTGACTGTTCATCTTTCATAGATGTGAAACCGATTTGACAAAGTGATCTAACAAATGTATGAGCAAGGCATTAGGGGTATGTGAAAAAGTTTCATCTTTAGCCCAAATGATGATGTTTTTTCTGAGATGCACTGAAGAGGAAATGTGTAAATAATTTAGAAAAAGTGAGACAAAATAAAAAAACAAGAAGAGGAGGATGTAAATGTGTGTTTGTGTGTTTTGTTTAGTGTCTTCATGTTTGTATTTACTGTCTCTAGCCTCATGTAACTTCCAACCCCCCTGCACATCTGTTAACAACATTTCTGACATCTACATGCAGCTTTAACCTCAGCCACACCCAGTGTCACACACACACACACACACAGTGAGATTCAAGATGCCTCACATGTTCTCGGGTCGTATTTGGAGTGTGTATATCCTCTTCTCATGTGTCACCTCATCAGTTATGAAGTGTACTCTTCTGTCACCTCAGGTTTAGAGGACATGCAGACTTGTGACCATCAGTGAGGAGGATCACATGATCAGTGGTGTTTGCCTCATAATACCTTCTCAGTGCATGGTTCCAAACAACACAAAAACAATCATAAAGCAAACTAATAGGATCTGATATTTTCTCAGCCAAATTGCCTTTGTGCAAATCCTCCATTGTGTTGAAGTCTTGTGTCTGGACAATGTGATCTCTGTAGTGTTCTGTCACAGGAACACCACATGAGCACACCTCAGCTGTTTGAGCAGCTGTTGCCATGAATGACGCCATCTGTGAACACACTCAGCCCCTGGAGCTCCTGATGGGTGTGTGAGAAAAACACGATTGTCCCCGATACACTCATCATGAGCATGCTGTATGTACAGAGTTCGGCCAAGATAAGAGTGGAGCAGGATCGTTTTCTTCCAGGATTAACACTTCCTGCGTGACCCAGACATGGTTTGGTTTAAACGATCTCCTGAGTGAAGTTAACAGTCTGTGCTGCCAGGGCTCTGTATTAACATGAGGATGCTTAACAAGCCGGGTTAGGCTAGGTGAGGTATTATAGGGCAACGCTGAAACTCCTGACGTGTGCCTCCAACTCTATTCTTGCTCCACTGAAATTAGATCCATAGAGTTCACTCTTAACCATCTTATGCCGATTCCTCAGCGACCCGTCTTCACCAAACATTTCTGTTCATCATATTTACTATACTGAGGTGTAATGAACCAGATGACTCCATTTATTTAGAATCTAGGACAAGATGGTGAATATCCCTTGTACGTTTGAAGGTCTTCTGCACAATTTAGGTGACTAACTACCAGTAGATGTTCACAGGTGTTAGAGGCCACCAGTGGATGTAAGGGACAAAACTTTGGATGTGAACCTTAGTGTCAGCAAGTGTTTGGGCCTTTTGATCAATGATACAGGCTGAACTTGAGGGTAAACTGAGGCTAACGGCAAATCTGGCTTGTAGGGCAGTACCATGAAAGCCATGTGGCCCACTCAGTAGATCAGACATCAATACCTCTATGCCTTTTTAAACTGAATGCTTACACACACTACAACTCAACAATATTAAGAAACAGTGAACTGTGTTAATCAATACACAATGAGGCTTGATAATGTCTCTCTGTACAGTTTTATTTACATGATACTATTCTGTCGTAATGCTGGATAGCAAGATTATATGTAATACATAAATATCAACACAGTTTGCTGTTTTTTCATTTTTTGTACAAATTTGCATATAACTAAGAATCAGAAAGGAAAAAAACTCAAACGGATACATACAGTTATCTTTTAAATGAAAAAAAAATAAACACACATCCTTAGGCAGAAAAAAAGGGGGATCAACACAAGTCACAAACATACATGGGTTTCACTGTATCAGGCAGCCATGAAAACACTTTTGCACAGGTAAGTGCACGAGCCGGCGCACAAATACACACACACACACCCACACACACGCACACCTCTACGGTGCTCAATAGCAGACACACGGACTAATAGCTGTTAGACAGATGAGAAGTTACATCTAATCTTGGAATCTATTATTTTTCATAAGTCATGCTCCTGTAGTTCTGTAAACATGTGCTGATAAACCGGGTAGCTCCACAGACAAAAGGGTTGGGGAACAACACACACACACACACACACATACATACACCCCCATCCTCCCACCCACACGCAGCTCACATGAACGTTCTGTTAGCGCATTTTTAAAAAATTAAACAGAAAAGAAAATGGTTCACATACTCTAATTCCACAAATGCACCGAATACATGCGCTAACATCAGTACAATATCGATGGAAGAGGAAAAAAGGTAACATAACAGATAATTGTCGCTCAGCAAATAAAATGTCTGAAACCCTAAGTTGAGTGATACCAAATATTTTCTGAAACACAAATGCAGATGAAGTGTAAGTCATGCATTTTCCCATTCATTCATGCCCCTACAATAACGTAGCCTAAAGTCACCTACCAGGCCTGCCAGGGAAGGGTGCCATCTTTCCTCTCAGGCTACTCATCAGTACACACAGCCCTGCACCAGGCGTCTAAGATTGCAATCTGAGCTCCAGACCAGATGGGGAAACTCCTTTACCCAATATATCCACTGAAAACGTTTATACCCAGTGAAACATGGAGTCATATGTTTGTCCCTGCCTAGCGTGATACCTCCAGCCATAATGGAAACAGCCTTGTCACAGTCAAGACCTGTTTATCACGGGGTCGCCTATCAAGATGATCCGTTGCTCTGCTGGGGTCAAAGCAAATGAACACAAAGAGAAACAGGAAGACAACAAAGCTTAACACAGCAGTGGTGAGGTAGGTAAAGCTAGGAAAGACAGAGACGAAGTAACACAGTCCCTTGTGCACAGAGGGGGGACAGATGTACGGCTCTCCAAACATTGACTCCAGTAGCAACAGAGCGCGGGACCAGAAGATCAAAGGTTGAGGGACAAAACTTGTGTGGACTGTCACTGTGTAGTCTGAATGCTGTGAAAGACCCGCCAGTGTCAGACACATGGCAGGGTCCGAGCAAAATGGCTGTCTACGGTTTGGCACAAAATGGCGCCTGGTTTAGGTGAGAGGAGCACAGCTTATCCTGGACAGTTAGCCTGGGCTGCTTTTGATAAGACAATACATATTCTTTAAAAAAAAAAAGGGGACTCAACAGCAGCAAAATCACACCACAGAAAATAGGATAAAACAAACTAATGAGTTAATCAAAAAGGAGAAAAGTGATCATTCATGCATCTCCCTCGGGCAGGATGTTTTCATTTTTTACTTATTTTTTTCCCATTGTTTTCTTGAGGTTGTCATTTTGGAAATCAAGTCCTTTCAATCCCCACTTGGCCACTCGTGCCAGTGCTCATTTCAAAAGGTTCGCACTCATACTCCAGTCTTTGTCAAAGGTGTTTTTCATTGATGTCGTCGCTCCTGGTTTTGTCAAATCTATATTCTCTGGATCTTGTCAGCCACCACAACAGGGTTCTCTTTACGGATCTTGGCAGCAGCCTCGGCCTTGTAATCGTAGGGGCAGTTGTGCTTGTCGGAGTACCGGTGGATGCCACAGAACAGGTTCCCACAGCGACAGTCGAACCCTGGAAACACAGACATATGGTGGTCAACACCCAGAACAAGAAGTGAAAAAGTACACTAGAGAGGTGCTGAGAAACTCTCTTTCCTCTGTCCAGTTAAACAATTACAGCTCTCAAAATAATAAGGATAATACTGTGATTGTCAATGTGTTGAATCAGATGCCCCTCCCCCGCTCACCTGTAAGGCCCACCCTTTTGCGGCACATGAAGCATCTGTTCTTCTTGGGTTTGTCACCTTTTCCATCTTCACTGCTGGAAGAGGCTACAGGGGTAGGACTAGAAGCAGCAGGTTGGCTTACAACTACAGATAAAGACAACAGGAGGAAAGAAAAAACATATTAGTCCTGCTAGGTTTATTTATTTGTAATCTTTTACTTGTGGTAGCAGCAGATGAGTTTTTTTCAGAGATCTGTGTTACATGCAAACATGCTGGCAACTGGAATGGTGTACTTTTGTCTAATGATAATTAGAGTGCTCCTTATCTCTAAATTGCCCTCTCTTGTTCTTGGCAGAAAATAGTACATGACTCTGAGAAAGCCTCTGGCAGGCTGCATCAAATCTGAGAAAGCCCTCTGGTGTGGAGGTATTTTTAAACCGGTTTATTTATAGACGGCCTCCCTTTCTTGAAGGCAGTAAGCAAAACCAACAGTTGGGCTTAAGGTATGCAGTGAGGCATCAAACTTAAACTGTGGCTACAGAGGGTCCTACGATGTTTGTCTTAAGAAGTCTGCATGTGAGGAGTCACCTGTGTGTGTCTAATGTCTTGTGTTTCTGCTAGCCTGTCTCTTGCTTTAACTGTGTTTACGTGCGTCTGTGAGTTTTACCAGGCTCTAGGGGTTCTGGCTTGTCTTCTCTCGAGATGCTCATCTCTGTCATTTGTTGAGTTACAGGAAGAGATCCTTGAACAGTTCTGAAGGTTTACATAAAAATTAAGAAAGGGAGGAATTAGCAGGAGAAAAGCAGGTAGTCAAGCATCAGTTCAAATGTTCTCCAACTTAAAGTACTACCTCGAACGGTCAAACTCATCCAATACTGACCTAGACATGTCTGGTGAGGAGGCAGGGGAGGCATCAACCTTGGCTAGACTGGCTTCTAGTCTCTGGATGGCCGAGGCCTCTGAGGTAGGACTAGTGGCGGAGGCTGGAAGAGAAAAGAGTGAACTCTGTTATACCAAAACTCAAAGAAAACAATCAACTTTGAAATTAATACAAGATTCAAGTAAAAAAAAAAGTATGCACAATAACAGGTGGAAAAGGAGACAAATACTTAATTTGAACCTTGCACTGATAGAGGTGTAATCTACTGGGGGTTGCAACCCTCCCATAATCAACAATGGCCTGTTATTATTATCTTTTTTTATTTAGTTGTTTAGAAGACGCTTTTATCCAAACTGACTTACAAGGGAGACATAACATTCAAGCTACATAGCAACAAAGATCAGACTATACAACCACTGAAATAATCATACAGTCACACTGGATGAAAAATATTGATTGTTACAAAACATGATAAAGTACCTGGTTTTCTCAATTCAGTGTAATTTTCAGCACCATCAAATAAAACCTTTTTAACCACAATTTTATAGTTGCTACTTTGGCTACTAGCTAGTTTGTATGATGTGTAAGAATGTGTAAGTATGATGTGCTATGTGATTATTTCTAAGGTATATCAAGTGTTTTATTAGTAACAAATAATAATACAGAATATCAACCCACCCCTTGTTAAACCCAAAGTTACGCTCTTGCTGACTGTATTGATTAAAAAAAACAAAAAACAATTAGCCGAATCTACCAAAGATTAATAATCTAACAGCTTTTCATCAAACGTTAAGATTTTTTTCTCTGCTCAAAGCTGAATCCAAGGATAAACTTTTTATGCCTTTGTCTTGTTTGAAGAACAAGGGTCTAACAGGTTACCAGCATCACAGTGTGTGGGAGACTTCCATGTTTGACCTTAGAAATGTCTAAAGAAGGGAACAACCCCCCCCAAAAGCCTGAACAGTGTCCTGAAGAAAAACAGCTGTCTCTCATTACACTGGGTGGAAAAACAGAGAGGGCTGGCAGGGGGGAGGAGAGCTGAGAAAACACTGACTCGACTTGAACTCTTCCTCGAATCCCTCCTTATCTCGAGCTGGAAATATATAACTTGAACTTCATTTCTATGTTAACACCATAAACACAAGGCAGCTGTGATCAGTTTGGATTGCACAATAACAGTTTTTGTGTAGCATCTTACCCATGGGGCTAAGGGGGCTCATACGGTCGCTGCTTTGCTGCCGTGTCAGGTGTTCCTTATAACATACGGAGCACATGCCATTGGTTCTTGGGTTGCCGTAGAAACCACAGCCCATGGCACAAAGCATGGGCACCGGGCTCTGGTTCGTCTCTTGGGCCATTGCTAACAGAATGAAAGAGAAGAATGACAATGCTTATTAGACATGGTCACACAGAGACACACAGAAATACATTTCCATCGCAAAACACATTTCCCTGTGTTCCCAAAGAAACTTGTTGCAGAGTCAACAGGGCTGACAGATAACAGCAGAGTCATATTGTGGAAATATAAGTGTGCTCGTCTGTTTTGACCTGCCCTTTAGAATGAATGCTTTAGTGAGCGCTTCTCCGCAGGACGTCTGGAGAACAAACAACACTCACTGTGTTCTGTTCAGCACCTTTGGCAGAAGCTGGTCTCTGTTCTGCCCCACAGCTTTGTTCACTGTTGTGTCCCCTCCTTCCCTTCCTTTCCCTCCCTCCAGCTCTTCCACCCCCTTTCACTATTTTGTATTGTTCTTCCAAACATTTGACCCACCTCTAATTTTCGTATCTGTTTACTGTGTTTATCAGTTGTTCTCCTTTTTCATGGCTAACCACGATCTTATAATTATTTCCTCAACACCTAAAAGGTATTAATGTTACATGTGAAAGAAAATAATAAAAGCTGAAGAATGGGCTTCCTCATTACCACAAATCTTTTGACGACTAATACAACACCACTGTGTGTCATGATTATCAAAACTCCTCATCGGGCTCTAAAGGTCCTCCCTCTGGACACAAAATAACGCTCTGACTCACACGAAGCAGCTCAGCCTCAAAAGAACAAACACATCACGTAAAAAAAAACATTTGGTCTGTTCCAAATGACGACATAGTGGATGAGAATGGACAAAGTAGGTCAGCAGTTTCACAAACAGTATTCCACTCCCTGTGGTTCTTGCCACAAAAGGTATTTCAAAACTTCCTGAGTCATGGCTCCGCACACATATGGCCAGGAAAAAAAGCATGTGCAAGTGTGTGTAACTTGGAAAAGCGTGAGTAACCATGTGACGTTGTCACCCTGTTTATGCTGCAATGCAATACAACAGGAAATTGCATCACGGGAAACACTGCCTTTAAGGCAACAGATCAAGAACAACTTGCTGAATGAACAAACAGAGGGACAGGAAGTCCTAGATTAGTTGGGCAAGAGGCAACTGATACCAAACTGATACTCAAACAAAACCACACACAACCAGCATCTACCAGTGTTCACATCAACAGTATCATATTTCCCTTGTAAACAACCTTTGGCCCTGTTGTGCTATAACATGGCAGCTGCTTACTCATCTAGATTCTGGTCACGGACACAAACAGGGGGCAGGCGAGCTTAGTGTTCCAGGAGAGGCTGACAGTTGTCTCACAACGTCCTGTCAGTTCATTCGGGCTGTACTGGCCTCACCAAAACACTAAACAAGAGCCATTAAATCTTGAGCAACCCCACACCACCACCGAACCTCTCCACCCCCTCTCCTCTTACCCCTGCATGCTATCACTGTCGTGCCAACAAAGGATTTCCTTGGAAAAGCCCACAAAGACCTTCTCTCCTGTCCAGTCACGTGTTCAACTGCTGACTTCTAAAAAAATACCAGACATGAGGCCTGAACCAGAGGTTGGTATGTGCCTTGCAACTCGAAAGGAATTTTTCTTCGCAAGCTATGAGCTTTACACCCAGCTCCACCAATTTTATTATAACATTGATGTCTGCATTTGAATTTTAGATACACATCTAAACCCCACGTGCTTGACAAGGCTTCTGGGGTAACACAGTTCCTCAAAGGGAATGATATGACTGAAACTAAGACTATGTCACAAATGACACCAAAAAGAACAAAGAACGACAGACTAACCATAGCTGTTGACTTTGTCACACAGAGGAACAATGGACAGCGTGTCTCAGCTGTCACGTTTGGCCCCAGCTGTCAAGACAAACAACGGGCATCTTAACTTCACCCTCAAGACCCCTCATCCGCAGGGAGGAGGTAGACAGTAAAAAAGAGACAGAAAGGGGGGACACATACCGCCCACGAAACAACATATATTTGTTTATGTTGTCATCACCACCAGAGTACATCAATAATCATCCTCAAATAATCGAAGGTTACATTACTGATCACGTGTGAACACCAGTGTTTTGTTCCTGACATTGACAGTAAGCGGAAACAACCCAAAATATGCCAGTTGGTGTGTTGTGTATTGTAAAACACAGCCTACAGGGTAAGTCAGGGGCTTTCCAGCACAGGGCAGGTCAGCAACCAGTCATTCAACAACCTACTCTCATAAAAAAAGACTCAGCAGGATCGTGTATGATCGAAATCGTTCCTTTAGGTGTGAGGATACATTTTGAAAAACCTAGGTGTGATGAATCTCCGGCTAACGAATAAAACAAAAGAGGGATAGACTGAGCTCCTGTATCAGCCACAAGCTCAGCTCGTATTTCAGGCCCTGCTGGGCTGAAAACTACTGAGTCACAAGGAAGGACAGAGGAGGAAAAGCTCACTGTCGTTTTGTTACAAGCAGTAAATTATAGAGTTTGAAAACAGGACACAGTGTCGCATAAAATCAGAGATCACAGCGAGGGAACACCAGCACTGATGTTTGGTGAAATAAACCCACAGTCTAGACATTGTGGTCCCTGCTCCCTTTGTTTCTGCTTTATCCCTTTGTCTGCCTTCTCTCTGCTTCCTGTTTAGACATCGTCCTCCTGCTCTCGATTATCCACCAATAACCATTTCTACGTGTTTCCAACAAACAGCAGCGATTATATAACAACACTTTGGCACTTGAGGACGACTTGGTGGAGCCACACAGGTCTTTAAAGGCCGAGCAAACCCGAAACTTAAAAAAACAACCAGGGCAAAAGGCTGCGTGCTGTGCTGGCACTTCGTTTAATATTTAGACACACGTAGACGATTCATTCTCTCGCCCTGTACTCGCCCATTCCGGCTTATGAATTTTCTACTTGTGGACAGGAATTAGCTGAGACTGCCCCATCCCCCAGCGAGCAGACAAACACAGACAGCTAGCAGCCATCTCTCCATCTATCCACCTCCCTCCCTTGTTTTCCCCCACCGAGCACACGGAGTCACGTTCGAGCGCTTGTGATATTTCCATTGAAGGCGGAGGAGGAAGAAGAGGAGGAGGAGGTGGTGACAAGTTCAACCAGCGACCAGATCGAATTAAAGAAGAAGGGGAGAGAACTTGTTTTGCCTCATCACGCACACACCACCTGACCTTTCGAGCCCCTGTTAAAGGTCGCCATGACACGAGCGACCGTCGAGCTTGGTTTTCTTTGGACCCCCCCCCCCCCTCTCTCTTTTCTTTTCTTTTTACCTCCACAAGCTGAACTTCAAAACTCATCCCCGTCGTTAAGAGAAAAACAAAACAATAATCCGAGATCATCACCTGCTGAAAATCGACGAGGTTTTCTCGCGAGACGTGTGGTCGTTTGTCTTGGCAGAAGAAGAAGAAGAAAAAATAGAGTCGCGGCGGAAGGTTTCTTGTTGTTGTTGTTGTTGTTTTAGGGTCCTGGTGGTTAGGTCCTTGTGTCCTCCGTCAGACAGCCTCAGGTCGGTTCACCTCTCCCTTCCTCTGCCCTCCTGCCTCTCTCTGCCTCTCTCTCTCTTCGTCTCCTCTTCCCTCTGGATGGATGTTTGTTTCCTTCTTTAGTAAGAGGGCTGGCGGATGATGTCACGGGTGAAACGACGTGTCGCCATTGGCTGCCCGCGGAGCCCCCGAGCGCTTTGTACAGTTCCGCGAGACGAGGAGGAGGAGGGTGGTCGGGTGCGCGCGTGCGCGTAGCCAAGGGCTCGCGTTATTACCTTATTACACATCCATTCGTCATCTTCCCACAAGGACACGAATCTTTTTTATTTTTTTATTTATTTTTCTATTGAGTAATCCACCCTAGACGAATGGGTGAATGAATAATGGTGCTGACAGGACTGGGTTTCCAAAGACTAAAAAAGAATGCTGTCACCAGGAGGGTGATCAGGGGACGTCTCATCCTGTGTCTGTGGGCGAGAGGAGGAACTATTTTGTTTGGTGGAAAACAGCCTCGCCCCTCCTGCCACAGTGTGATTACTTCTGTCAGAGGAACAAAACAAGCGCACATTTAGAGCCAGATAAGATGTACCAGCCTGTTTGTTGGTGGCTGCCTCACACTTGTTGTGTTTCCAGCAGGTAACAACAGAAAACAGGTTCGGGTGATAGCATTAACACTGTTTTCAAACTGATACTCTGATAAGACCAGGGTCCCAATCACTGATAACAATACTTTTATATAATCAAAATTGTTTACCTACTATCAAATGGAAGGTAATCTAACATTGCCTATGAATGTGTAATTATCAGTTGACTACTTCAGAATATGCTTAATTACCACTGGTCTGTTTTAAATACATGTTACAACACTATGTATCTGCTTATGACTATATATATAGATCTTTTATTCAGTGAGGTATTATCATAATGGTAATTGTCTCAAGTGTTCATGTGACCAACCAATCTTTTAGTAGCAAGACTTAAGGCAAGGATTGGCAAGTCAGGAAAAGTAAGCAAGGGTAGGCTACACACATACATACCATTCCCCACCCTCGGACCCTATCGAAGACAAACTGCTTGACAGATGAAGCAAAGATTTCCGTCGCTCATGTATGTTGATTAAAATGAAATGGTTGGTTGTGTTTATTACAGTCCTGAGGATCACAGGACACCATCTTTTTTTCCTTTTGTCTGCAGAAGACATTATTTATTGAAGGCTACCAGGATCATGTGAAGAGGATTTCAACAAATTAGATAAAATGTTTTTCAGAAACAACAACAACCAACCCTACCTTGAAATAAAGACGTTTCATTTGTAGTTTCAATACTAAAGGTACGCCCACCCGAGGACCCTTATTTACATAATGCATAGCCCCTGGCCCCCATTCTTAGCCAAAACCATCACAGTTGTTAAACCTATTACCTTTAGAACAAGCTTAATTCTTCCTCCAAATCCAAATCTTAGCCCTTAAACAATTTTATGGAAGAACTGGTCCAAGTGTGGCCAAAATGTCTTTTCTTTGGAAAAAAAACATTCTCAGCGTATCTCAAATATGTCCTCACAAATATAAATATGCACCACAAGTGCACACAAACATGCTTGTGTTGCTGCTGAGAGAGCAAACATGTCTTGTGGGACGTCACAAAAAACAAGAACTGAACAGCGTCTATAAATCGGGTTATATTGTAAGAAGAAAATGGTTGTGAAATCAATTTACGTCTCTGAAGGGAGCTGTTGTGGCAAACAGTGTCCTAACTACCACTGAGGGCACTTGAGGTCTTGTGCTTAGTGTTGTTTCAGGGAACATGGGGAGAGGGTGGATATCATTTGCAATCAGATATTCAAAAGTCTCAAATTCGACAGTTTTATGTCAAAAATATGAATAAAAATGAGGGACATTTCCTGAAGAATTCTTTGCCTAGTTTTCTACTACTGGCTTTGAGAGACATTTAGACTCAGTTGTGTTGGTAGATCAAATTTGCTTAATACATATTTAACTGTGAAATGAATAAACAAAAACTGGGAGAGATTTTTGTAGTCACTCAAAAAATGTAATGGGGGCACTGGATGAAACTGGGGACTCTGGCCTCAGTATGTCTAAAATCTGGTGTTGAACATATTTCTTGTGAAAGACTTAAACAAATCTTTTGGGCACTTATTCTTTATAAAGTATTACGTAGCCCCCCCATTTCTAACACCATCGGCCACCAGAGCATATCATGCGTTGGTCATATAGCTGAGAAGTATGAAAACGTGTAACTCGCAGTGAGTCATGGAGCTGTATGGTTCATCCTGCAGATCTAACAAGTCCCAGCGTATTCCACCACCTCGTCAGTGTAGTGACACACACAACCCCAGGCACTGCAGGCCACGCTCAGCAGAAAACAAATACTTGGGGTGGGGTGTTGTGTTTGTGTGCGAGTGTGTTTGAGGGAACATGTTGTCATCTGCCAGTGAGGGGATTCTTGGAAAGACGAGTACAGTCTGGAAGCCACTGGCTAACACAACCTGTTTTGCTCCAGTTTAAACCAGAGTGAAACTGAAAAAGCGAAGACAAGCAAAAGTAAAAGCAGGAACTACTGCTTATCTTCAACCGTCACAGCTTTATAGGGGAATGTATTTTTATTGTTTCAAATGTTTTATCATGAAGCATCATCTCAAAAATGACAAAACGTAGCGTTCTTAAAGTCAAACACACACATACACACATACGTTACAATTACATTCACATACATTAAATTCATGGAGACTAGTCTCACATGAATTATATTTATGACCTAACCCTAACTCATACCTTAACCTAACCCATATCAAACTGTAAAGCATGTCTTCACCTTAAATTGTAATTATTTTTATTTTGGGGACTTGCCCTTAGTCCCCATAAAGAAGTCAAATCCCCATAATATGACTATGTAAGCACATTTAGGTAATACCTGGACCACACCTGAGTAATACCTGGACCACACACCCACATATTTTAGGGGAATATATTCATCATAATATGTTATATTTGTTATCTTTATAAAATAAAGGAAACTGGTCAATAAAAGGTATAAAATGTGAAACACACATTGAGCGAGTGGAGGAGACCTGGCAACTGAACAAAAGTAAACTCATGGGGGATATTTGCTTAGAAACAAACTGATCAGGTTTGGTCGGATTGTTAATCTCTGATAACTGTTAAGACAGCTGGTGATTGGCATTTAAAAGGCATATACAGTCGGTGTTTCTTTCTAGTGTTGCATGAACAAAAGAGAAAAAGAGACACTCCCATACATTTCAGCAAATTAATCAGTAGCACATGATGGTAATATATTGTCTTCTTTGATAAGAGTGAGGTCATTTGCATACAATTTACTGCCAGTGTATCAAGGGTGGGGGGGTCTTAAAAAACAAGGAGCATTATTCTCTGATTAAGGAGACAATTTAATCAAACACAGGTAAACAATTTTTGAATATTGCTCATAAAAACTCATCATGTGGCCTCGTTGAGCAAAGTATCTTCCGAGGATCACCTACAGTAATCATGGGGTTCAGTTACAGGCATGAGCTGAAAAGCTTTTTCATATGTGAGTAAAGAAAACACAGGGAAGGGAGGGAGGGAGGGAGAATCTAGTCTGTGTTTTACACTGAGGCCTTTGTGTGTGTGTGTGTGTGTTGTGTTAACGCAGCCCTGTACTTAGCAGAAAAGAAGGAGTGTGTGAAATGTATGTCTGTTTAGTATGTGAAGGTTCATGGGTTTCACTGAGGGAGGGGGCAGCTGAGGAGAGAGTGGGAGGTGTTGAGTATCATTACCCATCCCCCCCGCTGTCATAGCTTGGCTTCCATATATATGTGTGCGTGTGTGTTTGTAGGTTTTGGTACCACTGAGTGTGTGTGTGTGTGGGGGTGGTTATGGTGCTGATGGTTGCATGGGAGGTGGAGACTGAGAAGGAGGGGGGGGGGGGACATTTTTCCTTTTACAAAAGTTGATGGACAAGTGAGCAGGTGATGTTGCCATCACAACAGATGCATACAATTTGTATTTCTTTTTTGTTGTTGTGTCGTGGGCTGTATGTGTGTGAGAGAGAGGGAGGGTGTGTGTGTGTGAGAGAGAGAGAGTGAGAGGGTGTATGTGTGTTTGTGAGAGAGAGAAATAGTGTGTGTGTGTGTATGGGGGTGCAAGGATTATTTCTGTGAATCTGGAACAGCCTGTCTGTAGTTACTAGGCAGATATTGGCCCACCCGACACACACGCACACACACAGACACACAGACACACAGACACACACGTGCAGGCACAGCTTGCCAGTGTCTGGCGTCAGTGTGGTGAGACACTGTTGATAAAGGGGCTAGTGGTGGAAATGGCAGCTTATCCATTTACATAAGCTGTGTGTGGGGCTTGATAAGCTCTGTACCAAGGTTGACTAAAACCATTGCTTCAAAACTTGATCCCCCGCCCTGCTCTGACAAAATTAAAGTTCACGTGCAGCCCCTTATTTGGCAAGTGACGACATATGTGTGTGTCTTTGTGTGTTGACATAAGTAAAGAGAAGCATTTTCTTGAACAGAGGGTGTCTGTCTGTGGTTCAGGGGAGAAGAGGGAGAGCTTTGTTGCGATTCCTCGATACTTTCAGTTCCATTCACACTGTTGTTGCTGTAATTGTTGAGGAGATGAAACACTGGAGGAAAGGTGAAACAAATTAAACACACAGAGTGATAGAGATATGAATAGAGGGCAAAAGAAACGGGTTTGATTCACTGTGATGTGCTGATTCAGCAGCCACTGACCATTCAGCCCCTCACTTGTGCTGCTACACGACTCCTCTCTCGACTCGTCTCGTGAATGTGTTTCTTGTTATTTCTGACCAGGGAGGAGTCCCCCCCTGAAACTTTCCCAGCTCACGCTCTCTGTCTAAGCTCTCTCCTTCTTCCTTTCTCCTCCCTTTTTCACACACACAGACACACAAACTTCACCCTACATGGGCATCTGGGTGATTGCTGGACTAACACATTGTGTGAAAAAAGTGTGTGTTTGTGCAAATGTGGCTCTTGTGTAAAGTTGCAGGAAAAGTAATGCTTATGCTTTTACCAAGGTGCTCATGTGTGTTTACAGGCTGTCCTGTGTGGGTTTGTCCTCTGCAGCCGATATATGACACTGCATGGTCGCTTGCGTGCCTGTGTGTGGCGAACAAATGTGAACCCCTGCATGTGAGTGTGTGTGCGTGTGCATGTGTGAAGGGGAGACAGAGTGAGTGCGTGTACATGTGTGTGCAGCAGATGTCCTGTGTTCTCCTCCTCAGACTGGCTGCTCTTTGTTGCTGCTCCCTCGTGCAGACGGGCCTAGCCACGTGCTTCTCTGTCTGTGAGGACAAGCCACGCCCCCGTCTGTATAATCTGTCAATTGCAGCAGCAAAACCCCGCCCTTTGGACGACCCACAGTGGGACAGGGACCGCCCCCCTGCTCGATGACGCGGTTTTACTCACGCATACTGACCATGCTCTATCTCTCTTTGCTCCCCCTCTCTCACACCTACACACTGTCTATCTGTGGCAGCGTCAGAGCACGGGGTGTAAAATGTCTCTCCTGCACTTGATTTCTTGCAGATTTCTTACTTCTCGACTTACACCACAACAGTCAGCTCTCTGCGGAAACACTAGAAACAGGAAGGAGGAACTGAGTAAAGGGGAAAATAAGAGAAGATAAAAAAAAAAGTCCAGCAATGGGCCCTTTGTTTCCAAGTAAAGACACGTGGCTGTTTTAATTTACCACTGTTATTTTCATTTTAATAACTTATCATAAACTTTATCAAAATTCAAAGATGTCTATTTTTTAACCTCTCCCCAATCAATCAGCAGTCTTCCAGATAAGCAGCCTGTATCACAGTGAGAATGTACACGATACACTGGGCTGTGGACGTCTTTCATGAAAGGTCCCACTGATTGCTCCACTTTGAATTCTTCTGGCAGAAATGTGTTTGTTTGAGTGTGTTTACTGAGTAACGTGTATAACTCAAACTCTCTTCTCACCTTCCTTCTCCCTCCTTCGCTCTGACAAAAACAAGCCAGGTATTAACCCTCGAGGCCACAACTCCCTGCTGCTTTGCATTTAACGTCACTAGTAGTTGGAGCCAAGGAGACGTTGCAGAGCTGCTGTTTGACTCGTTACAGTACATTCAGTCACTTTGCAGGGCTCACTAGCCTTTTGTCACTCCAACAGATGGATGAATCACTGTCTATCGCCTGCACACTGATAGCTCTAAAGTATTTTAGTGTTTCAACAGACAGACAAAAAAAAAGTACAGACAAACTATGCTGTGTATGCACAGCAATACACTCCTATCACTTCTAGCCCAGAAAACCATATGTACTCTAAAACACATTCATCTGAACAGACCTGGACAAAATGCACATTCAAACACATAACATTTGACATAACAACGGTCAATAAGGCCACATCACCTGTACAACTCCTCTTCAATGTTCTGGCTGATCATTCAAGTTTATAAAGGATACAAGAGTTTTCCCAATTAACCCCTTTCGTAGGTGAATACATTTCAGTTCACTTTTGCCAGAGTGCTAAGTAGATTAAATGAAAACGTTTTTGTGGATAATGCTGACAAAGCAGGTTGTTCTTAAAAAAACACACAAAATAGAGTCCTAACTTATGTTTTTAAGAGGGAAACACCTAAAATACAGTGACCATCCCTTAACATGGAGGAGGTGGAATTAATGTCCTAAACTGCAGCCAGCCACCGGGGGGGCGATTGAGACGCTTTGGCTTCACTTTTGGGGGGCTGTCATGTCTTCTATCTTTATCATCTATGAACTTCAGAAATCTGCACAAAAGGTAAATTTCTATTTGTGTTCTTCACTAACTGAGTGGATCAATATTTTAAAAAAATATAGTTTTATCTGTATCAGTTGTAAAATATCCTGTTGCTTCTTTGAAATGTTTTGTAGTCTGGCGTTAATCCTGATATATTATGTGCTGCATTGCCATATCCATTTCCAGTCACATGCATCTTGCAGTTGCTGCAGTTTGTTTCAATGCTACTCTGCTCAGATGGCCTTGATGACCTCCATCACCTCTGCGTTCAATGATTCCTCGAAATTGCAGCCAACTTTAGCACCAGGACACTGATATGTCTCCTGCTCTTTTCCGTCCACAAGCACACGAGTTCATACACATATAGACAAACAGACAGACATGATAGACTTTCTCCACATGTGCCAGCACAAACATACACAGACTCAGACACACATGCAGAAAACAAGTAGGTTTAGGATAAAAATAATCTTTCACAAGGCAGAGGTGTCTTTTTCTACTTATAGTATTGAACAACACTGCCCTCTGCAGGTTCATGGGCTTTGTGGGTTCATGCACAGCTTGTTGGCCAATGTCCTGTCAGTATGACCCCATACTCAAATACATTTTCAGGTAAAATTTGAAATATTTTGAATTTTATCATTAACTGTTGTTTTACTGATGGGACAGGGTTTAAACATGAAACAGGGAGAGAGAGCAGGGAAGACAAAGGACCAGGTTGGAACTGAATGTATTTAACATTGGAGTTAACCTTATACCAACCTTATCAACCCTTAAAATATCCTTAATCAATCCTTACACTAACCTTAAACCTAAAATGTATTAGTTCTCTAATGTGACTTTTTTTTTTACCATAGTTATTATACAACTACATATAAAAAAGCACACATTCAGATGTGTCATATGACTGCACTGATCCAGAAACCTACATAACCACACAAGTCTAAGACAAGACAATTTCTTCATCACACACAACTCACAGATGAATAGTTAGCATTATACTTTAAAAATAAGAGAAACAGACTGACTGATGCCTTTGAGCCTTTTTATTTATTAATATATACAATTTTTAATTAATTTACTTAAAGGAAGTATATGCAGTAAATGTTCCAGCTGGCAAAGTGTTGAATCGTGCACCTGCAGCTCTGGTGGTATGTACCCTGACTATTCGACTATCAGGTCACCCCTTCTTATTGAGATACAGTACAAACCTCTAATGAAAGCAAATTTTTAAAAAGCAAATTCAAATAAATAGTTGTTCAAGGACCAGTATCATGGTCTAGATGAATTTAGCTATTTTATTCACTGCCGCTGATTCAGATATGATGGGGATGTGGGTGTGACTGTACACTGATAACAGTCCCTAGATAGACAATGTCCTTATTTCATGAAGAAAAGCAGATTGTGGATCACAAGCACATTCAGCTACGTAAGGTGAATGTGACTGTTGAATATCTCCTGTTAGTGAACAGCTGAGTCATTTGTTATGATAGTATTAAGACAAAAGAGCCATGACCCACATTTAGGCCTACTGCTCTCACAGCCTTTGTGTTTTTTTTATTTGTCTCACACACATACTCACACTCAAAACATTCACAGACACACATTCACAGCTGCATAAAGGCTGTCATAACTGATCTGAATAATTGATTGCCAGTGAAATTGCGTGGCTCTAGGGTTTCCATGCCGTCTTTGTCCCTGTTTCGGGTCGATGGGTGGTGAGGAAAAAGTGAACTTCTCATGCGAGTTGCTCATCATTGTTCCAGCCCCTTGACACACACACACACACACACACACGCTGGCACACGCACACACACACACACACACACACACACTGTAAAGATGCAGCAGGTAGAAGACCACCTCATATGCCCACTGGATGCTGGAATGACTGTTGTAGGAGACACAGCACCATGAGAGGAAGATGCCTCGGGACGGTCTGATCACCGCTGAGAACGAGAGTAAGATATAACATATTCAAATTTAAAAAGACAATTTCTGCTCTGCTGTGCATATTTTTATAATGCTGTATGGTTTTTAATGGAGGATGTTCATTATGTGTACATGTTCAGATAAAACACGTCATAGATTTACCTGCCATTATCTGCTATATGTTTTGTTTATTTTTGTAGTTTGTGCCAACATGTTCATAAGGAGAATATACAGTATTTCAGATTATCAAAAATAAACAAGTCCGTTTAGTTTTATACGTATCTATTGATTTGTTTATTTCCCAGAGATAATTCAGAGAAACAGGAACTTGATACTCATGTACTGCATGCAGGATTTCTAGCCGGGGCTAAGTCCCTGTCCCTGCTCAGACCTTTCTAATTTTAAAAAGGTCCCAATTTTTTTAAATTTCTGTTGTTGTTACAACAGAAATAAAAGTTTAAAAAAGATGTTCGTAAATGATCGGTCTCTGAGTGTGCAGTGTGTGTTTTCGATATAGATATATTTTGTACTATATCTATTGTGTTTAGTGGAGCCTTAAGTTCAGTTAGAACATACAAGTGAAAAATGGTAAAGCTACTCCTTGAGTTTCTAAGTTCAATGATTGATAAAAAGCAATCCGTCCTCCACCACTAACACACATATACACTACTTTCTTGCATCCTCCTTCTTTCCCTGCATATTTGGGAGCTGGCCTCTGGCCCTTGTGTTTCCTCTGTCCTTGTGGGCTTAGCCGACCCGTCTCCCTTCATTAGACCATTGTTTGTCTCTTTTGTGCCGCTCTACTGCACATGGCCGTAATGACCCGGGTGCTTGCCACTCCGGTTACACTAAGGACACACATCAAAGGGCCAACTACATAAATATCTGTTCAGTCTGTCAGTGGTCCTTTTTGTTGTCCTCTTCATCCCCTTTAATGCAGTACAATAGTGCCAGGTACACAATGAGTCAGACTATGAACTCTGCCAGTGAAAGGGGTCATGACTGTTTTTATAGACATAATAAATGGACTGGATTTATGAAGTTGAGTTCATCAGAGCAGGCAGTTTTTGGTAATCCCATGGAGAAAGTTGCATATATATTTAATCATTAAAAATGCTAATAATACCAACAATAGGTTTTTTCGTACATTACAAAGTTCAAAACAAAGTCGCTTGCTTTACAGAAATATGATATAAATCATCTAAAATTAGAATATAAAATCGTACTAAAAGATTATGAATCATAATGAAAAAACATACAAAAAGGAAACAATATGAACCATGATGATGAGGTTATGATCACCTCATTTAACTGAACTGTTTAGAGTCTGACCAGAATGCTGCAGAAGATGCACTGATTTACTGTAATGCTATGACACATGAGGCATCTGTATCAGGTTTGGAAGTCTGAGACTAAATGTTAAAACTCTGAAGACAAAAGAAAAGTTGTGGCAGCATAAAATAGCAAATTGATTCCAATTCGTCACAAGATGAGAGAAGTGAAAATTAAAAGGTTTTGCAAATCACTTTTCCCTTTTTCAATTTTCCCATTGACATTGTGTTTATTTTACAGGTGACATTGAACTGGAATTTACAGGTGAGTTTTTTTTTTTTACATCATAACATAAATCACTGCTGCCACCATGTGCTTAATATTGCTTCATCACCTGGGACTCTACTTTTTCAATAGATACAATCCTATTTGCCCTTCTGTCATGACCTGTGTCCACCTGTGTATGAATGGGTGAATGTGGCTTCTACTGGTCGATAAGACAATTTATAATACACTCCAGTAATGTGTGCAGCATACTGAATAACTCAACATTCACGTTTTACTGCAGGTGTTGAGGATGAAGTTTCCACTCTTCAAGAGGAGCTTGACAGGGGACGACACAGAGGGAAAAGAAGGGATGGTGACAGAGAGAAAAAGAAGAGGGGGAATAGGAGGAGGAAAGGCGCATCTAAAGAAACGGTAGAAGGGGAAGAAGAATTGCAGAACAGGCTTGACAAAAGAGAAAGGAGGAGAAAGAGAGCAAAACGCGATCAAGAAGCAAAAGGACGAGAGAGGGATGAGGAGGAGCAGGCCAAAACAAAAAGTGGTAAGAAGGCAAAAACAAGGAAGAATGTCAAAAATGAGAAAACAAGAAAAATGGAGGAAAAGGAGGAGGAGGAACAAGGAGAGGCTGAAGAAAGAAAAACCAAGGGAAAAAGGAAGCATGGAGGTGCCATAAATGAAGAGAAAGAAGAAGATGGAGGTAAACACACAGTAAAGGAGAAAGCACAGGAAGTTAAGAAGAAAAAGCACAAGAAAGTAGTTGAAACAAGGTAAAGTATCATCTCACAATACCTGCAGTTTCCTGTACTGAAGAAACTAGTGGATCATGCTCATGTGGAGCTGCAACCTTAAACACATTACTCTCATGTGTCTCAGTTCAGAGCAGGAGATGAGTGAGGAAGCCAATGAAGAAGATGAGGAGGAGAATGTTGAGGAGAAGGAGTTGAGGCCAGAGTCTCTGTCGCCGGAGGAGCTGGAGAAACTGAAGGAGGCTGTGGACGAGAGGAAGAAACTGATCCAAAGTCTGAGGGGAAAACCCTGGCGAATGAAAAAGAAACTCATCACTTTGCGGTACTTTACTTTGTAGTATGACAAAAGTGGGACTGCCCCCCCAACTGCAATTCAAGATACCACCTGTAAATCTTTCAATCATTCGCCTGCTCTCTTACAGAGAGTCTCAGGAGTTTGTGGAGAAATATGAGGGAGCTCTGGGAAAAGGGAAAGGCAGAAGGCTCTATGCTTACAAGGTCATGATGACCAAGGCAAGGAATCACTGACTTTTATATACAATATAATTTAGATCATATTTTAAAGGAATCCAAGATGCATTTTCATTTGATTTATTTTTTATTAGAAATGGATGAAGTTTCAACGGGACTTTGAAAACTTCAAAACTGTTTGCATTCCATGGGAGATGAAAATAAAGGAGATTGAAAGTGGGTTTGTTTGTATATACATACATATAGAGTGAGTTTCCAATTTAAAGTGTTGAAGTTATTAGTGTAATGATCATCATTACTTTTATTCCCTCTGCCTGTCAGGTCATTTTGGCTCCTCAGTTGCTTCTTACTTTATCTTCCTGAGGTGGATGTATGGCATCAACATGATTCTGTTTGGTCTGACCTTTGGCCTGGTGATGGTTCCAGAGGTATGGTGCCATTTGTCATCAAAACTTCCTTATTATTAGTTTTGTCTCTCAGTCAGACATTATTCTGGTGGTCTTTGTAACTTACTTTTTCTCATTCTATATCCTTCCTTTTGGACACATAACCATATCTTCTTGTCAACCTTTCTGGCTATTGAAGTTTAGTTGTTAATTAAAAAACACTGCTTTCAGTATAGTAGGTATTGGATGTCTTGTAAATCTCCTTAACAGGGATGAGAGTACCCCAAGGACAAGGGCTTATTTTGTCCTGTTTTTATCAGTTTAGAATCAGTCCAACTCTCATCACACTGTTGATTGGTTGTAACTAAAATCAAATAATTTCTCTCTGCTACTGAGAGGGTTAGTCATGATTTATTTCATCATGTCTGGATTGCTGCAATTCTTTAAATTCCACCCAAGTAAACATGAATACAATGCCTCTTGAGGAGAAACCTCTTATTTAAAAATAATTTTATTGTCTTCACATACTGTTCAGTTCAAAATAATTTGTTTCCCTTTAAAGAGGGGACAACATTACATTAGTGTTGTTGTTGTTGTTGTTGTTGTTACAGGCATTGATGGGTAGGCCCTATGGCAGCATCTCAAGAAAAACTGTCCCCAGGGCAGAGGAGGCCAGTGCCATGGACTTTGCTGTCTTATGGGACTGTGGGGTAAGTTGACATCATGCTAACCTCACCCACTTTAAACAGTGTTGTATGTTGCCTTGTTACATATATCTGATTGGCAGTTCAAAAAAAAGAGGTTTGGCAGCTACAAATTTGAAAATCTGTGATATTACGGTGACAGAAATTTGTATTCACAGGGTTATGCTCAGTATTCCGTCCTTTTCTATGGTTACTACAACAACCAGCGTGCCATTGGCTGGCTTAAGTTCCGTATGCCTCTGTCATACTTCCTGGTCGGTGTGGGAACTGTGGCCTATAGCTACATGGTGGTCATAAGAACGTAAGTTTATTATGACTACAAACAATGAACTGATCTCTCTGAGGCTGTGTTCTGCTCAACCTGTGATGATCTCTTATCAAAGGATGGCCCGTAATTCAAACGAGTCAGGGGTTGGAGACGATAACAGCTTTAATTTCAGCTGGAAGATGTTCACCAGTTGGGACTACCTGATAGGAAACCCTGAAACTGCAGACAACAAGTTTGCCTCCATCACCACCAGTTTCAAGGTCAGTGCAGTGTTACTGTTTTTGTCTTTTTAAGTAAGTGTTGCCATTTCTGATACAATCAAAAACGTCCTCCTTCCTCTAAAGGAGGCCATCTTAGAGGAACAGGAGAGCCACAAGGACGATAACATCCACCTGACACGTTTTCTGCGGGTGCTGGCCAACTTCCTGGTCTTGTGTTGTTTGGCAGGAAGTGGATACCTCATCTACTTTGTAGTGCGTCGCTCTCAGAAGTTTGCCCTAGACGGACTGGATAATCACACCTGGTGGGAAAGGAATGAGGTAGAAATGAAAGATGGAGAAACAGGGAATCATTTACACTGTGTGGTGTGATTGTCTTTTTTAAAGCATTACCACAACAGAATCATTTTGAAAATTGCTGTGTCCTTTCCTTAGTGCATCACTTTGTGGTGGAATAGTTCTCTTGAGTAACACTCCAAAATCCTAACATCTTAGTATGTACGATCATTTATTTTGCTACTTTTCCAATAGTAAATAATAACAACTAACGCTAAATATGCTCAGTATCTGTTTTTATATATGTTTGGGACACAGCCACTGCGCTGTGTACTGGGAGTTATGGAGCTAAACCCATCCATAGGATTCTAGTATAAAGCCTGAGCCATAAAAATCAAATAGTGAAAATGTTTATATTGTCTATAACATGACTAGAAACATAACAATATACAGACCATAAAGTCCTCTATGCTGTCTATTTGTGTTCCCACATGTGATATGAGGTTTCTGAGAGCCATGTGTTTCTCAGGTAAACATGGTCATGTCTCTACTGGGGATGTTCTGCCCCATGCTGTTTGACGTCATCAGCGCCCTGGAGAACTACCACCCGCGTGTCGCCCTGCAGTGGCAGCTGGGTCGCATATTTGCCCTCTTCCTGGGAAACCTCTACACCTTCATCATCGCATTGATGGACGAGATCAACCTCAAAGTGAGAATGCGTTTGGACGTGTGAGATACTTTTGTAATGTCACATTTTGATTGATGGGAAAGCGTGTGTGTGTATTTCTGTCTCAGAGGGAGGAGGAAAAGATCATAAAGTATAATATAACCATGTGGGAAGTCAGTCTTTACAACAGCTCAGTATCAGAAAACAGCACTGCTCCTCCCGTCACTATCCAACCTGCTGATGTCCCCAGAGGGCCCTGCTGGGAGACCATGGTGGGACAGGTCAGTGTGACTACATGATTATATGACTGAGTACAAAGCAAAGTCAGCTAACATTTCCCCACACCATTTTCCCAATAACAATTTTATCTCATTTCAGTTCATAATTGTTTTTCTCTGTCATCAGCACTAAAGTGGCAAAGACAGTTTCTATGTAACTTTTCTAGTTGAGACAGCTTTTACTTTACTGGTCTTAAAACCTATACATTATGTCACAATTTTAATTTATTTTTTATTTTAACAACAATGATTTCTGATGGAAATATAAAATAAGATCTTATCACTTTTAGAAATCAAAAATCAGAAAAATACAAACTTCTTTTCAGTCTGAATGAAATGATTTGCTGTGTTTATTAGAATCCTGCGAGGGCCAGGCCAAGTCAGACGACTTTATTTATTGATGGCTAAAGTTACCAAACTATTACTGGCCTTCCCTTTAAATGAAATACAATGTATTTTGTATTGGGTTGGACATAAACTTAGTTTCACTGTGTCCTTAGAAGTAAACATTTACAATAAACACTGCAAACATGTTAACATAAATGTTACGTATTACCACTGTAACCTCAGGGGATTGTTGTGAGACAAACAGCTATTCTAGCTTTAATATTACAATTGCAATCAAATGTTACCAAATATTACAAATATGTTACCAATGTTATCAAATATATTGATCGTCATGTTTCATCCTCTGCAGGAGTTTGTCCGGCTGATCATATCTGATACCATGACAACCTACATCACGCTGCTCATTGGTGATTTCCTGAGAGCTGTGCTCGTTCGTTTTCTCAACTACTGCTGGTGTTGGGACCTGGAGGCAGGATTTGTGAGTCATCTTTTATAACTGATGACTGCGCACATGTTCAAGATCATTTTAGTGCACCTGGCTATGAGTCACAGCAGAGGGTTATCTTTGTCTCATTTGTGTTGTTTGTGAAAGCCTTCCTACTCAGAGTTTGATGTCAGTGGGAACGTCCTGAGCCTGATCTTCAATCAAGGAATGATATGGTAAAAAAATGAATGTCTCGTTTCTGTGCCTTAACCAGTGTGATATAATACTGTGATTGACAGCAACACTTGAGGCTTCTCCTCCAGTCCCTCTTTTCCTTGTCCTCCAGGATGGGTGCGTTCTATGCCCCCTGTCTCCCTGCCTTGAACGTCCTCCGGCTCCATGTGTCCATGTACCTGCAGTGCTGGGCGGTGATGTGCTGTAACGTGCCACAGGAAAGAGTCTTCAAGGCCTCCGGATCCAATAACTTTTACATGGCCATGTTGTTGGTCATCCTCTTCCTGTCCACCCTTCCAGCCATTTACACCATCGTTACCATTCCTCCTTCCTTTGACTGTGGACCCTTCAGGTAATTGGGCTCCTTCATGGGATGTGGATTTTACAGTGAGATGACTTTGATTCAATCATTCTCCTCTCCTCAGTGGGAAAAAACGTATGTTTGATGTCATCCAGGAGACGCTGGAGTCCGACTTCCCTGCCTGGTTTGGTAAAGTGTTCAGCTATGCTTCTAACCCTGGACTGGTGCTGCCCTTCATACTGCTCATGGTGTGAGTCAGCAAACACCCAGCAGCAGACGTCATGAACATACGTTATATCTTTAACACATTTTCTTTTAGTCGTATAGCTGCAGGTTTGATAATATGATGACAATATTAATGTTATTTTATATTTTAGACTAGCCATCTATTACTTGCAATCCACATCCAAGAGCTACAAAGAAGTTAATATGGAATTGAAGAAAAAACTACAAACGGTAACCAAAACTATATTGATTATTATAAAGTGATTTATGTTCTTTTGAATACGTCTGACACATGACAGTCACAATTTAGGTGAAGAGGGTGGAAAGATTTGTTCACGAAAAAACATAATTTCTAAATATAGAAGGGACATTTAACTTCTAGACAAGTAAAGGTAAAAAATTGCAGGAGCTTTCTTGTTTGTTATTTTATTTACCACATTTACTTTTCCAATACATTTTTTTAGCAGCGGTTTAAAAAATCAAACAAAATGCTCTGTGTGGTGTCTGGCTAACTGCTGTAGGTGTATTAGTATCATTGCTCCAGCAGAGGGCAGCAGAGTAACTGACAGTGCATCACTCATCAGTGTGTCACGAGCTGAATAAAACTCATCCGAGGACTAATGTATACTTTCTGAAACTTGTTTCTACATTTATTAACTAAAATAATTGATTGCGTGTCTCTTTCAAGCAAAATGAGGAAAACAAGAAGAAGAACAAAAGAGCAGCACTGAAAGCACAAATGGACCTGGAGGAGGCCCGAGGTGCAACATCAGAGACTGCACAGCAACAAGAGAGTGAGACTTCCCTTCTGTTCTTTTCTAATGAAATATAACATCAAATTACATCATTTGTCATTTCAATACTAATTTTATCCTAATTTACAAACTTTGTCTCTCGTCTCAAATCACAAAGGCCTGAAACTGACAACATGTAGAATAAAGATTTTTGAACAGTCTAAACTCTAGTTGAATACATCTGTTATTAATTCTTCCAGTGTACTTTTCCTGAGCTGCGTTATTATTTCCTACCAACGTCTGAAATGCCTCCTATCTTGACTTTCGCTTTCAGCAGATGGAGACGAACAACATGGCAGCAGTCACAAGCCGCATCATGGTAAGAACGGACGCAACCCTCAGCCTCCTATTGGAGACCAAGAACGCCAACCTCTGGCCACCAGGGCTCCTGTCTCCAGGCCCTATCACCACGACAACCACGGCACTCCCGGGTACCTGCCTGGGTTCTCTCTGCAAAGTGAACCGAGGGTGAACAGGGTGTCAAGCCTGCAGAGACACTGAGCTGTGAAAACAGCATGGCAGTGACAGAGACAGAAAACAAAGCACTTTACTGACAATTGGTGTTCAACTGCAAACAGTGAACTGAGAGGAATGAGACTTGAAATATTAATTTTTGTGAAAGGATCTATTCACAATTTAAAGAGACATGAGTGTTTAGATGAGATTAATTTAACTTTTTCCTCAAATGTTGCACAATGGTTCTTATGTCTGTCAGTGTTGTTTGAAAACACTAATCAGTAGTGAATTAAAACTGCAGTATTATTTTGAAATATGTAAAATGCATGTCTTTAAGCTACATTGGTCAAATGTGGGTGTGCTCTCCATTGTCACAGAAAATACAGAGATCAGTCCTGCTTGATTTAATCAGAGCAGCTCAATACAACAAAGCTATTATTACCTCTGCCAAGGAGGTTATGTTGTTGTCTGCATTTGTTTGTTTATCAACAGCATTATGGGGAAACTCCGGGACAGAAATTAAAAATTAAAGGTTTGGTGCTGATATGGATCAGAGGGCAGATCTAGGAATTAAAAACTAAAAAAACTAAAAAACATTTCTGTTGATTTCTCAGAGACTAATTGAACGATCCAGGGGAGTGATATTTACGAGTGTGTCGAATTTGGTGTGGATCCAAATAAAATCTGGATCTGGTGAATTTAAATGTGGTTTCACAAGGGGACAGTCGGGCCTAGGCGCAGTGATGAACTCTACCGAGTGACATTCTAGTTTTTTGGACTGCATACATTTTTCTGCATACTCCATTTTTGTCTTTAGAGACATATAGGATAATATTTTATTTGGTTTAAATTTCCTAATCATGTCAGTTATATTACAAACTATAATCATTTTAAACTACACAGACAAATCCTTTTCTTGTGGCTTCATGGAAATGCAATCTGTGACTGATAAGATCAATCACTCATCTCTGAATGGACTGACTGAAGTCTGTTATTTAGCTGTGAACATGTATATGACTCACTCAGACCTGGACACACTTACAGAGCGACACATTATCCTTCATTTGGATTCTAATTTAAATGTCACGTGTAAATCTGTTCACTGGTCTCCCATGACCCATATCATGTAGCTTGGTCGTCTAAAGTAAAAGCTGGATGACCATTGGCGTTCCAGTAGCTGATCTGCACTTGTACACTGAGTGGTCCTGTCAGTCAACCTGTCATCTAGCTCAGCTGTCAGTCTACGTGGTGCTGTGTCATTAGTCAGACTTTATCAACCGGAAATTCAATATATTGATGGTCATTGAAAAGTCTTGCTCGTATTTAATTGAAATTGAAGCTCCACACAATGTAAGGGTTACCTCTGAGGAGTAAGTGCTGGGTCTAAATCATTAAAGACAACACGTTGATAAGCCCATAATGCCACTGACATTAAATCACAGAGCCAATCAGATCCACTTCCATTGAGGCTCATGATCAATTCATGGCAACTAAGCATTAAATATTCATTCTGCAGTTATTTGAGATCATCATGATGATTTATTCTTTTACAAAGAGCCAAGGATTGTCAGTCACATTATTAAATGAGGACAGAGAGACACTATTAGGAGATAAGTAAATGTCCATCTACTCTGTAAATTGGAGACTCTTTTATAAATGTTCTCACTCTTATTTGTCCAGGTATGACCAACCACCTGCCCGCTGTTTCACCCCATTACTGGATTCGTTTTTTGGCTCTGTCCCAGTTTCCCTCCTTGTTGGTACAATGTGACAGAAAACTGAGCCCTGACAGGATGCACCTGACCGGATATCTCAATGTCAACTGTACCACAACGGGCATCTCTGGTTCACCAACACTACGGAAGGGCGAGGTGGGACATTGTGGGACTACAAGAGCCGATTTAACTCTTCGGATTGTGTTGTGTTTTGCTTATGAGAGCAAAGATTAACACTTAGGGTGGAAAGTTGGAATGTGTCTTGAGACTAAATGCATCCAGGCCTTCTTTAAGCCTACGTCCAGTACAGTGAGGAGGAGGCATGAAGAGTGTATGAATGCAGGAAGTGGAGGGGCACAATCAGGAGGAGGAGCTAAATGAGGAGGACGTGAAAAGCTTGTCTCTCAGGTACAAGCCCTCAAGCCAGCATTCGTATAACCCTCGCAAGTGTGGTGCTCTTTGTGTCAGCGTCCCTGCGTCTCCTATTTCCTCCTGCATTATTCAGGAGGGTCAGATCTGACATTTGACCATAACCGCCCAGGTAGTAGCTGCAGCTTTATGCATTAGAGCTGGAAACCCATCATGTTGACAATTCAGTCTACATCCTTCAGTCATTTCTGTTGTCCCCTTCCAGCACTGGTCTTTAAAAACACATTTTTTATATCTGTCTTAAAACAAAGATAAACATGGGTTCACAGGTTTGGACTATAAATTCTGAGTTAGTCAAATCTAGTGGCTTTATTCAAAAGTTATTGTCTTTTCATTGCAAAGTTTCCTATTTGTGTTTTCCATTTTTAATACAGCCATACCAAAAGTCTCAACATTTAATGTAACTTAGTCGGTCTAATAAAGCCTCATATATCCCCAACTAGGATCAATAAAGTTCATCTATCTCTCTATCTATCTATCTCTCTATCTATCTCTCTATCTATGTATCTATCAGCTTCAGCTGAACATTTTTTAATACACAGAATCACTATTTTGGATCCTGTTCCACATTACTTCATTGAAGTACAGTATAGCTTTAACAGGGCACTGTGGGCTGTATTTAAATACAGTGACATGTTTCACTTTGCTCTCAGAATTACTTAAGCTTCCATCCAACTTTAATGAGACCTGACCTTTATGTCTACATTTGCTCTGGTGTCTTGTTTCTGGGACACAGCTGAATGATTGCAAAAGTCCACCGTCCAAAGTCCAAAGTCCGACCGACTCAAAGTTATTTCCTTGTAAAATCACAAACATTAAATGATGGGACAGGTTGAATTTGAATAAATGTTGGGATTAAGCATGTGAAGTGTGTATGTGATCTTGTTGCTCCACTCAAATATTGATTAGCCGTTTGATTGACAAGTCCATTGTCTGACTGTTTCCTCGCCTGGCTCCTGATTATCATCCAATGATCGGAGTCTCTTTGACTGTTGTCAAGGAGCCAGGGCATTGAACAGCCTACGCCTGTGTGCATGTGTGTGTGTGTGTGTGTGTGTGTGTGTGTGTATGCATCCTGGCTTATTGACATGATACCCTCACAGGTGTATCAGCTGCTTACACTCAGTGCCTCATGGAGGGAGAGTCTGAAGTGAGCAGAAGAGGACAGAGAGAACTGAAGGAGAAACAGAAGGATGCCTCCAAAGAGGAAAAACAATGCAGTGATCAACGTTGAAGATGGTGAGAATTTATGTATTTATTTCAGCTTTAAATATTTACCTTAGTGCCTGATAATGATTTGGAAAAAATATTTTTTGAAATTGGGTTTTTATGTTTTTGTTCACATGTTCCAGTTGGGATGGAGGTTGATGCTGTGTCAGACAATGGAAGTGAAGGTGAGATTTGTAAAACATTTAACACAATGTGATGGTGCAAATTACTGCTGGGTTTAGTTCCTATGTCTTTTCTTCAAACCATTTGCATAATTTTCCCTATTATGATAGCTGAACTAAATGACTTTAGTATATTTTTACAACCCTTTCTAAATATTCTTTGTACTTATTATACAATAGAAATTTAGTATAAATGGTATTATCAGTGGGTAAAAGCTTCTGCCATTTGTGCACAAATGCAAACTGTGTATTTGTGTCTCAGATGAGGCCCGAAAGAGAAGTAAAAACAGAAGAGTCAAGCCACAACGTAGAGCCAAACAGGTCAGTGATGATGAGGATGACGAGGAGGATGAGGATGAGGATGAGGCACCACGGAAAAAAGGACGAAAGAAGAAGGCCAAGCCCAGAGACAGCGACGAAGATGACGAGGAAGACAACCGCAGTGTGAAAAGAAAAGGATCAAAGGCCTCCAGGAGGAGAGCTGCTAAGGAGGAGAGTGACGAGGAGAGTGAAGATGACAGACAGAAGAAAAAAAAGGGAGGAAGAGCGGTGACCAAAAAGGATAAAGAGGAGCAGAATAAGGGGAAGAAGGGGAATGTTAAAAAGAAAGAAGGGAAGGATAAAGATGGTGAGAAGGACAAGAAAAAGAAGAATGGGAAGTTGAACAGGTGCAGTATTCTCTGAGAGCTGCCTCTCACATACCTGCACGCTCCTCACACCTGTATTTACAGGCTTTCTCCACGCACCCATCCACATGCCTGACAGACTCTGCTTACATGAAGCTTATGTATGTGCCATTTAATAAGGAATAATGAATAATGAAATACTGTTAACTACATCAATATACAGAATACACAGTTCTTTCCCTGAATATATGATTTTTACAATATAACTGGTTGATTTTTTTTAAAGTACTGTAAAACTTCTTAGAGCTCAGGTGTCTATCAATTTATTTTTCAGTCATTTATATATCAATAGAGCATTAAGTTTATTATTCTTCATGTCAGTATGAAATGATTATGTCATCATCCAAAACATATGAAAGTCAGTTATGGTGGAAATATTTAGGTGGTGAAGATTTTAGGCTGTAATCCTCATCCATTACTTACTGCTGCCTTGAAACTAAAGCAATGGGACAAAACATTGGCTGCACTTTGAATGGTGGCAAACTACCAGTTCTGACTATACAGTGAAGATTTGAACATAACTCACAGGACAATATGCATCACAATTATTGATATAATAATGTAATTTGGGTAAAACATTTTGGGTAAAACATTTAGAAATGCCCCTGTGGCAGACAGCAGAATACATGCTGCCATTGCGGAAATTGGATAAACTAATTGTTTAAAACCTTTAATACGTTTTTGTTGAGGCCACTCTGGGGCAGTGGAAAAAAGCAGTAAAGACAACAATCACTTTACATGCACACCATTTTTCTGATACTAACCCGATTAAGACAATAGTCTGGATAAGACGCTGCAATGAAAACAGCATTTTCTGATCAACTTACCAAAAATAAGATCATAATTGGAATAAGTAATAACCGAATTAAAACATGTGGAGCACTCTGACCCAAGAGACATTATGTAGACATGTATCTAAACACCACAATCAAAATCTCTTATTCTGAATTAGATCAATAGTTGGAACATTAGTGCCATTTTGAATTCTGTTTTTGTTCTCTACCACATCCTGAGGGAAATATCCAGCCTCTTATCTGCTAAATGCACGACTTCACTCACTAGACGTTAATTGTGTGGTCCAGATTTTAGTTTCTATAATTTTGTACAGTTGTTCTCATACAGATAAGTTGTGATTCTGATGCAGTGCCTCGTCAAAGTGACAGCTCTCTCCCTTCAGCAGCTCCTCTTCTTCCTCTGATTCCGATGATGAATCGCTCTCGGAGGGAGAGATGGCAGCCCTGAAGGAACAGGTGGAGGAGAAGAAAAAACTGATCGCCACATTAAGGAACAAACCGTGGCGCATGAAGAGGAGGCTCGTACTGCTCAAGTAAAAACAAATATAAAAACAGAGGCCAACTGTGACTCACACGCTTGTGATAACTGTAATTTCTGGTTGTTGTTGTTGCACCTGCATTTTGTTCTTATTTTATTTTGGTGTTCTTCTTGTTTCTGATTCATTTGTTTCCACCTTTCTCAGTGTCTACCATCACTCATGTCATGTACATGTGATGTTGATCATTATTAAAACTTTGATTCATTGACTTTAGGTGTTTGATACTTCTCATTGTCAGTGCTTGTTTTTTTTAATTTTTTTATCAGAGATGTTTAAGAGAGAGGTCAGAGAAGGTTTCTCACGACCCTGGTTTGTCGTAACACAACTCAATAGTTTGAGGAAACTAGCTACAGGCAGTGAGCATGGTGGAGGGGACATGGCCTGATTAATCACAGTATCTCAGATGAACCTAATTCTGCACAGAAATAACTCATCAGACTTTAAAATCCTAAAAGAACCTGAGAAAGTGATTAGATCCAGGCAGATATTTGACAGGTTTTAAATTTAAATGTCATGTTCTCTCCACTGTGAGATGCACAATACAAACATCTATCAATCTCAGGAAAACACACAGACGCACACATGACTGCCTGTGGTTCAGCCTGTTAGACACCTTCAGTGTGACAAGGCTCTGAACAGTTCAGGCCACCTTGCTCAGGTCAAGGAGTTGTAGCTCAGTGTGTATGTGTGTGTGTGTGTGTGTGTGTGTGTGTGTGTGTGTGTGTGTGTGTGTGTGTGTGTGTGTGTGTGTGTGTGTGTGTGTGTGTGTGCGGTGTATGTTTCTCTATGTAAGCAAGGTTCTGGGAAGGGAACCCGATAAGTGTGCTGCATTCGTTTTTTCATGAGCTTGACACTGTTTAGTGCATGCAGTGAGCCACTGAGTTGCCAAGTCTTTGTAGTGTATCATCAATCAGTGAATTACACTACACCCTTCTGTTTTAACATCCTGTTACCACAGACTAATGCATTCATTGGTTGAAGAAGTCATGGTTTTCTATGATGTCTTCTGATTGGTCACACAGGGAGGCCCAAGACTTTGTTGAAAAGTTTGAAGGTGCTCTTGGGAAAGGAAAAGGCCGGAAGCTGTATGCATACAAAGTCATGATGACAAAGGTAATCTGTTCGTGTTATAACCTCGTTGACACCTAAAAATACAAAACTGCTAATTTCATTAATTTAAAATGTTGAAATAACCATTTCAAACTTTAACCCCCCCCAGAAACTGATCAAGTTTAAACGTGACTTTGAAAACTTCAAAACAGCCTGTATACCCTGGGAGAGGAAAATAAAAGATGTAGAAAGTTGGTATCACAACAACTTTATCTGAAAAAGAATCACTGAGATATGATCTTACTCTTTCTACTAACCGTCCTTATAATTCTGAATCAAGTTCTCTGTCTAATCCTAGGTCACTTTGGGTCATCAGTGGCTTCCTACTTTATTTTCCTGAGGTGGATGTATGGTCTGAACTTGGTTCTCTTTGGGTTAATGTTTGGCCTGGTGGTGCTGCCTGAGGTACAAACGTTGTCAGAATACACACTAACAGATGATACCTGATGTAGCAGACATTGTACATGTTTCCTCATATACACCACCCCCTCTCCTCTGTGTTTAGATCCTCATGGGTCTGCCCTATGGCTCCATTCCCAGGAAAACTGTGCCCCGAGAGGAGCAGCCCACAGCCATGGACTACTCTGTGCTCTTTGAATTTAGTGTGAGGATCTCAGCTCCATTTATCGGTTTATTTATCCTGCCTGACTCAACCTATGAAAACAAATCTAATTGATAGAAAAGACAATGTATGAAAACTGCATTTTAAATACCTGGCGTGGGTAAAGTGATGGCAAATAGTCCCTCACTTTTGATCCAGGCTTAGTATCGCTGTAGTGCTGACATAACTTTGTGGAGCCATTAGCCTGGTTTTAGCTTGGCTTTGTCTTCATCAAAATGTAATGTCACTATTGTGTTTCTTAACATTTTCTTAGTTTTGTTTAACCAAATGGTAAAGTTGCTTTGTACCTGCTTGAACGACTGTGATGTGTATCTGTAAGAATGGATATTTCTTTACCTCATCAACAGGGATACTGCAAGTACTCCTTTTTGTTCTACGGATTCTACAACAGCGAGCGAACCATCGGAGTGCTGCAGTTCAGACTCCCTCTTTCCTACCTGCTTGTGGGTGTTGGCATCTTTGGATACAGCCTGATGGTTGTCATTAGAACGTAGGCAAGATGAACACCAGCAAGAATTCAGATGTATAATGAATATACACAAATAGTTGATTTTTTTTGTTTGGTGTGTTTTGGTTTTCAGAATGGCTCGTAACTCAAATGAAGGAGGAGACGGGGCAGAGGAAGGAGAGTTCACCTTCAGCTGGAAGATGTTCACCAGCTGGGACTACCTGATAGGAAATCCTGAGACAGCAGACAATAAGTACGCCTCCATTACCACCAGCTTCAAGGTTAGCAGGTGTGTGTGTGTGTATTTGTGTTTGGAGGTTGATAATTTTTTGTCCATTGGTCTGTCCTGTTTTTGTGAACATAACACCTCATGAACACTTTGAGGGAATTTCTTCACATTTGGTACTTAAAATCTATTACATTACTTACTCATCAAACTTTTTTTATTTTTATTATTTGTCGGCTAGGGAATTCAAGGCCAACACTAACCCATTTTTGCTCTATTTTTGGTCTCTACCACATCCAATCACCAATTGTGTCATCCAGAATCTAGATTCCTCTATTTTGTATAGTATTGTATAGTATTCCTCTCATACAGATAAACTGAGTTTGTTTGAATTAGCTGATGTTGGTGTTGCTGCTGCAGTCTGATGTAGTGCCTTGTCAAAGTGACAGCTCTCTCCCTTCACACTTGAGTCCGTTTTATGAACGTTTTCTTAAAATTTGGCACAAACCTTCAACTTCACACACATACATTAGGTATATTGTGGGGATGTAGCTCAGTGGTAGAGCGCATGCTTCGCATGTATGAGGTCCTGGGTTCAATCCCCAGCATCTCCAGTCTTGTTAATGTGTCTGAGGTCAGCATGTGAGAAGAAACTGATATTGTTATCTTGATCAAATGTGAATGATGTCTCGCGGCTCAAGTGGTGTCCTATGGATGCACTGTATGAATGGGTTAATGACAAAAATAAAAGAGAAATGTAACATACTGTGAGTGATAATTCAACACTGGTTATATGCTATACAAATACAGACTTACTTATTTGAGCAGAATATATTAAAGTCTGCCTCTGGGGAATAAACCGATTAAGTGCAGTATTCATTTGAATATGAAATTATTTGAAACATGTCAAGTGCAAAATGATACACAAAACAGGTTTGAACCTTAATTTTATATATACATATTTATATTGTCCCTCCTGTAGGAATCCATAGTGGATGAACAGGAGAACCAGAAAGACGAGAACATTCATCTGCGAAGGTTCCTCCGGGTTCTCGCAAACGTTATGATCCTGTGCTGCCTGGGAGGCAGTGGATACCTCATCTACTTTGTGGTGAAACGTTCTCAGGAGTTTGCTAATATGAAGACAGATAATCTCTCATGGCTTGAAAAGAACGAGGTAGCTTGACACTAAACTTTGAAATTTGCTGGAAATGTGGCAGATCTGAGGCTTGATGATGAGATCGTGTCCCCTCCTCTCTTGTCCGATGTATCAGGTGGAGTTTGTGATGTCTCTACTGGGGCTGGTGTGTCCTCCTCTCTTTGAAACCATTGCAGAGTTGGAAGATTATCACCCTCGTATCGCTCTGAAGTGGCAGCTGGGTCGAATCTTTGCCCTCTTCCTGGGAAACCTTTACACCTTCCTCTTTGCCCTGTTTGATGAGGTCAATGCCAAGGTATGACCTGTGATCATAGGGTATTTATATGAAATTGGCCTGATATTGCCCATCTAAATTGGACGCTGTCTCACTTAAAATGAATTATTGTAAATTACAATTTAAGATTTTATAATCTGCATTTCTGACCTATTTTAAAATAATGCATTGACCCACAGTTATGTTGGGACAGCTATACAGCTGAGACATTGCCTAAATCTAAAGGAGACATATGCATTTTAATTTCTCCCTATCCTCTGTTGTGTTATATAGATTTTCTTGTTTGTAAAAAAGTAAATATTTTCCAGTTATAACCCTACTTCAAATTATAAACCTGAATATGAGCAGAAGATGGTTCCTTTCAATTGTGAGGTATTTGACAATATGGTTATTTGTTTGCTGGTGGTAAGCAAGAGAGAAGATTGATAATACTTATTTATTGGCTTTATATGTAAAGCTACAGTCACTAGCAGGTTACCAAAGGAAACAGGGACCAGTGTGGCTTTGTCTGAAAGTAGCAAGTTTCCTGTGTATGAGCAAATGAGTTAGCCGACTGTAGCTGTATTTAACAGACAGATATATAAACCATATTGATCTCATCTAACTCTCATCTGGAAAGTGATTAGAACTTCTCAATGCCCAACCATGCTGTACATAGTGTATTTGTTCAACATAAATAAGGTTTGCATGGCCTTGATTTTGTTGTTGATATATTTTCTGTTCTTTAGTTGGAGAGTGAGAAGTTAATCAAGAATGAGACTGAATGGCTTTTGAATCAGTACTATGCAAACTACAGCCTCCACTTCAACACGACAGACGTGCCTCCTCCGACTGTGGACCCAGCCGACGTCATCAGAGGACCCTGCTGGGAGACTGGAGTGGGAATAGTGAGTAACGGTAGAGTATAGAACTGCTGTCCAATGAGGGTGCAGACCTTTGCTTGATTTGCAGCATCATATCTCTACCTTACCCTCCTCAAACAGATGCCAAATTGATCTTATTTCTTTGCTTCTTTATCTGTGTAGGAATTTGTGAAGCTGATTGTGTCAGACATGCAAGTGACCTATATCACGATCCTGATTGGTGACTTCGTTCGAGCCGTTGTTGTGCGCTTCCTCAACTACTGCTGGTGCTGGGACCTGGAGGCTGGATTTGTGAGTACTTGTCAGTGTGTGTCAATAGATCACGTTGTCTCCTTGAGTATTACCTAAGCCAGGCATAATAAAGGAAATAAGAAAGATATTTCTTCCTTTGTGCATAAAGTGGAAATGTTGATCAATTCAAACTCAATCAAAAGGAAGAATTGTTTGCATTTGAGAATAGAAAAGAAGAAATGTCAAGCGACTGTGATTCCTCCTTCTTAACAGACCGTTGTCGGCTACACTCTCTTTAAATACCTAAAACTGATCACCACACTGTGTTTGTGTGCTAACGCAGACAGAATATCCTTGTTACTAAAACCAGTTCTTAAGCACAGCATCACCAATTCATCTACACAAGGCATCCAAGCCTTGCGTACCTACAGTTTTACAGCTGAAGTGTTTGTATTTGTTTTTATCATCGTTGTACTACGACCACGTCATTCAACTATAGCTGAACACTCACACTACAGCGCAGCTTGTATTGGTTTCAAGTCAACCTGATACCATACAATGACATCTGGCAGGACAGGTGATCCCTAACATGGAGCGAAAGAAGACACTGCATTGAGAAGTTAATTACAGAGAGAGAGAAATGCAAAGTGTATCAACTTGGCTTTACCATCATGTCTTTGTGTTTACACCAGCCTTCATATGGAGAGTTCGACATCAGTGGAAATGTCCTTGGACTTGTTTTCAATCAAGGAATGATTTGGTGAATCACTCTTTATTTTATGTCTCTTATAAATATGTCTACACTTCTGCTCTAAAGGCAGGGATTCTCAAATGGGTGACTCTAAGCTGCCCTCTAATGAAAAATGCTCATGTTTCTTGTTGCCTGCCTCCACTTTGTATATAATTATCAGAATATAAAGTAAAATCAAAAACATTAGATCACTAAATAGACAAGTCAGTATATTCATATACAGTATACTATGATTAGCTGAACACTGGCTGATGATTCTGTATTTTTGACTGGTTTTCCTCAGGATGGGGGCGTTCTATGCTCCAGGTCTAGTGGGTCTGAACGTGTTGCGTCTGCTTACCTCGATGTACTACCAGTGCTGGGCCGTGATGTCCTGTAACGTTCCTCACGAGCGAGTTTTCAAGGCCTCGCGCTCCAACAACTTCTACATGGGCCTGCTGCTGCTCGTGCTGTTCCTCAGTCTGCTGCCAGTCGTCTACACTATCATGACCCTGCCCCCTTCCTTCGACTGTGGACCGTTCAGGTCAGTATCACTGACAAAGGTAGTGACCATTGATGATGAAATTTGATTTAATATCTCAATTAGAATAGAATGATAGTTCACGGTGAGTTCTTCTTCAAGTATTTTATTGTCTACCTGAAAAGTTTTAGAACATCTAAAGTGAATTCATACAAATTTACTGGTGGTCTAGGCTCCTGAGTATTTGACACTAAACCACTCTGAGAAAACAAACATTTGGTTTCAAGAATCAATAAAGAAAGTTTTCATCTGCTGCCATTTATGCTCAAATATAATAACAACATCTTGTCTTACATATGTACTTTAGTGGACTGTTTTTTTCATCCAGTGATTTTATGCAACAACGTACTGTTTTTGACTCTTTCCTCCAGTGGTCAGGAGAAGATGTATGACGTGGTCATGGAGACGATAGAACAGGATCTACCCGCCTTCATAGGGAACATTTTTACGTACGCCACCAACCCTGGACTCATCATGCCTGCTGTCCTCCTCATGGTGTATGTATCATTTGTACAGGGGGTGAAATACTGTGCTATGTCTGTAAGAAAAGTAAATAGGGGATGAAATGCCAGTCCATGTACTGTAGAGGAAGGGAAATGTATCAAGGCATTACATGATAGCCTCTGAAATTCAGCTGTCAAAATGTCCCTGAGAATGTACAGGTTTTTTTCACATTGTTTGTATTTTTTTAGTTTTACATTTATAATTCTGTTAACTGACTTCACACATTTAGACACACACATTTAGAAACTGATAATCTTTGAAAATAAGATGCTGACTGGTTTACAATGGCTTTCACCTAAAAGAATGTTGTGTAATTCTATCACAGATTGGCTCTCTACTACCTGAACGCAGTATCAAAAGGATACCAACAAGCCAACAATGACCTTAAAAGGAAGATGCAAATGGTCAGTCCCCTCTGTTTCTCGATTTTTTCCAAATTTCCTTTGAGGAAGATTCAGTAAAAAACCGTCTGCTTTATGGACGGACACTTTAGGCTCGAGACGAGGAGAAGAACCGCAGGAACAACAAGGACAGCACTAATCAAGTGATGAAGGACCTGGAGGACTTGCTGCCGGACAAGTCTCTCATACCGCCTTCAGTCGAGGAGGAGCCACCCCCACCTGGTACTCTCACACACTCACACATTCCTTCATTGCACATGCTATCAGCCAGTTTGCACCTGACTATACTCGCCACTGTTTTTGTTCTCAATCTGTCTTCTCAGAAGTCGTAATTGAGAAGGGAGGCAAGTCTCCTAAAACGAAGCCAGGTGCAGCAGGGAAAGGGGTAAATCTGCAAAAAGAAGTGTCACTGGCTGCCCCCAACCCCAGAGGGCCAGTGACCCGTGCACCAGGGCCGAGAGGGGGGCCCCCTGGAAATGCCAGGGGGCCTCACCCAGGCAGAGGGAGGGGTCGGGGTGGGCCAAGGTAATAAGAGACATGGGTCATAGACCAAAACTCATATGATATATGATGATATGGAGGATGGAAGGACCACTGGGACGATGGAATAATAACAATGGATAATGTTTCACTAATTTATTATATTATTATAGTTATTTTACTGCATATATGAGAGGCATTGAAGTATTAGTATTATAAACATGCATTCACTATTGTACAGCTGAAAAAGTATATAGTTGCTGAAGTGTAAAGACAGAAATTATTGCTTTATGTTAAATACTATTAGAGCAAAAATGTTATGACACAGTACCAGGTTGTAATCATACAGACTGTATATAAAGATGGACAACTGGTCTCTACTTCCTCCCACAATTCAAAAATCCCATTCATTAATACAGAGGAGGCAGGATTTATGACCTATACTGCAACCAGCCGACAGGTGGCGATCAAGAAACTTCAGCTTCACTTTTGGGGAGCATTCATGTCCATCTTTATATACAGACATGGTTGTAATACTGATATACAGCATGGAGTGCGCATTGAAATCAGTGTAAAGTTTACCGGTTATCAAGATGGCTGAAGTTTTATTGATTTCATTTTGAAATCCCTGTAAATAGTTTGTTAAATGTCATTTGTCTATTTTTTGTATGAGGCCAATTAAAATGATTGTATAAGTGCTATTTAAGTTGTAACTTCAGAAAACAAAAAACAGGCTCACTACAGTGTTACAACTGGAAAAAACATACTCTCCACACAACTGTTAAGGTAAAATATCTCAGAAAATACAGGAGTAATTGGGGAAAAATAGGAAACATCTCAGCAGAAATGTGAAGAATAAATCTTCATGAAGTGACACAGATTCAATAATGGCTTCGAAACACACTTGTGAAAACGCCCCGCGGAAAGTCTGAAGCCATCAAGAATTTATAAGACAGAATAGAGTCAGTCCTGTGATATGATGATGTTACGAGTTCTTCTGTGAGATTTTGATGGTGACTGCCTTGACCTCTGTGTACTCCTGAAGAGCATATTCTCCCCTACAATAAAACAAACAAATGATTACATTGAGTTGTCATGACGTTTCCTCACATTACATGAGCAACATCTACCAGTCAAGTTGTAAAGTCACATGTAGCAAAGAACCGACCTACTACATGTGGTGGACATACTGTAAATACAGTGAGAATAAAGGGCTACTGCATGACAGATTAAACAGGGGTGACACTCACAGTTCCCTCCCATTGCCAGACATTTTGAAGCCACCAAACGGACACTGAGCACTCATGGCATTGTAGCAGTTCACCCTGGAAAAAAAGGCAACATTAGACTGACACTCATTTACCAAATGTATTCATTATTATGTACTAATATCATAAGTAATATTACAAAGTGTAATAAAACTTGAAGGAAAGTGTCTGTGATGATTTGCTGTGCAGATCCTACAGATCAGCTAAAAGCTGAACTGTAGAGATTCGATCCGTACCAGACCACGCCAGCCTGCAGCGCAGAAGAGACTGTCAGGGCTTTGTCGATGTCGTTGGTGAACACGCCTGCTGCCAGGCCGTAGTGTGTGCTGTTGGCTCTCTGGATGACTTCATGGATGCTACGGAAACACATGATCTGCTGCACTGGACCAAAAATCTGGATAAGAGTGTAAGAATTTCAGAGCACAGCGTTAAAATGAGGATGCAAATAATGTGGGTGCTTGTCATGTGCACCATGAATCATGGTTGCATATGTGCAGACGTGCATTAAAGCAGGGTACCTCTTCTTTGGCAATGCGCATATCATCTGTGACATCTGAGAAGATGGTGGGTTGGATAAAAAGTCCCTGCTGACCCCACGCGGATCCCCCACATTCCAGTGTGGCTCCCTCCCTCTTGCCGCTCTCTATCAGCTCCATTATCTTATCAAACTGCTTCTGGTCAATCTGCAGAAAACAGGATCAGTATTAGACAAGAGTTTTACTTCCTGACCAGCGAAACAACATCAGTTCTCACATAAATACGGTCCCTGTGTACCTGTGGCCCGTGATCCACCCCTGGCAGCAGGGGGTTTCCCAGGATTTTGGATGTGGCCCTCTCGACGCTGCGACGGACAAACTCCTCGTAGATCGGTTCCTCTACAAACACCCTGGATCCAGCCAGACAGCACTGGCCCTGGTTGAAGAACAGACCACTGTGGGCCTGCTCCACTGCGTACTCCACTGCAAGACAGACATGTTCACACTCAAGTCTGAACGGCTGTAGGTATATTGTTGCCATGAAGTAAGAAAGGTTGAACAGTATCATCAGTGTTTATTTGTGTGTATTTTATGTTCATGTTGACAACCTGCATATGAGTAATTTCAAAGAATCTAGCTCTCTTTAACAGTGCAGAGAAAAAGGCAACCCCTTCAATAGTGTTCAGTATGTTAATGCTGTAGCACATACTGAAGGTACAGCAAGATAACTACATTTTAAAAAAACTACCGTAAACTTAACAAGTATAAATACTCACAGTCACAGTCTGCAAAGACAATATTTGGATTTTTGCCGCCGAGTTCCAGTGTAACTCTCTTCAGATTGCTGTCGCCTGCAGCCTTCTGAATGAGTTTCCCAACCTAGCAGCCAAGATACACAGTTACTCCTCTACACAGGAGAGGAGAGGAGAGGAGAGGAGAGGAGAGGAGAGGAGAGGAGAGGAGAGGAGAGGAGAGGAGAGGAGAGGAGAGGAGAGGAGAGGAGAGCAGAGGAACTGTTTCTCGTGTCAGTAGAATACTTACAGCGGTAGATCCAGTGAAGGCGACTTTGTCTATGTCCATGTGATGAGAAATGGCACAGCCGGCTGTCTGACCGTAGCCCGGCACCACATTAACCACACCTGGAGGAAACCCGACCTGAACCCGGAGAATTGGAGGGAGCGATATAACAAACAGGCACCACACATGCACATGATCAGCTCATAATCTCAGAGCAGCTACGCAGGTCTCAACAATGTCTAAGTGAAAGTTTATAGCCGTTGTTAACATGTTCTTTGCTCTTACAAACAGTAATAATCCCAGTACCTCTTTTATGAGTGCAGCCATGTGCAGGGCTGATAATGGGGTCTGTTCAGCAGGTTTGATGACAACAGTGTTCCCACAGCACAGAGCAGGAGCAATCTTCCATGCAAACATCATCAGTGGGAAGTTCCACTGTCGTCCAATTTGCACACACATGTTCAGATGCAACAACATAAAGAGTTTCAATGAGTATAATTGATTTTAAGAAGCATTCAAATACAGGAGGATGTGGCATTAGCCAGACTCCGACAACAGCTACACTGATGTCAGGTAAAACAAGTTCAAACATATTGCCAGACTCAATATTCTATGCTGTAAAATTGTGTACAGATTACATTATTGTGTTGCATTGTTTGTAAGTGCTGTACAGATAAATACAATACACAAATACATATACAAATGTGAAACTTGATGAATATAGTTTAATGCCTAAGACTAAATATTCTTAACGGAATGTAAATATTTCAATGCTTTGCCTAAACTACATTCTTAAAGTGCTGCATATGACAGAATTGTTCTTTCTACTCACAGGAATGATCTGGCCACACACTCCAATGGGCTCATGTCGAGTGTAAGTAAAGTACTCTCCATCTAAAATATATATATGTGTATGGTTAACTCACTTTGAATAAACTGTGACATAAATGTCAGAATTGTTAAACATGGCTGTATACAGTATATAGAGAGTAGTAGTCAGAGTAGTTGATAAGTAAGTAAAGATACAAGATACAATATACAAACAATTAAATATTAAAAATTAATGTATACGATGTAAATAGAATACATATATGTAACAGTATTACACACACACTGAAAATATCTGTCTATAATCTTTATCTATAATTTAAACGACAACAACTCACCTACTGGGATGGTTTTGCCATGAACCTTGTCGGCCCAGCCTCCATAATATCTCAAAGTTTTGATTGTTGCCATCAGATCTACAAAATACGCCATGAGAAAAACTTTGCCGGAGTCCAGAGCCTCCAGGGTCTACAAACACAAAACACAAGAATCAATTAAAAAAGGAAGCCATTGTTTCATTGTATTGGTCTTTATTTTTTAAATCCAAATTGTATATATATGTTTGTGTGTGTGTGTGGGTGTGTCTGTGTGTTTCTCACTGCCAGTAGAAGCCGATCTCTCTCCACTAAGTCAGCAAGTCTATTAAGTAGATGACCTCGGTCTGAGGCGTCCATGGATCGCCATGGTGACCCCATCTGGAAGGCGGCTCGGGCGCTCCTCACCGCCTTGTCAACATCTTCCTAAAAGAGATTCAGTTTGAGTCAAGTCAAGTCTGTTTCTGGGCTCTAAAGCCCAAAATCCCAAATGACAAATCCAACAATTTGTGAAGCATAAAGCCTCTATCTTTAGAAACTGAATACGGATAAGGAAAAAACTCCCCATAAATGTATAATAAACAGGAAGAGTAACAGAGTAGGGATCCCTCCTGCAGGACAGAACACTCTACAGACACATTTGTACAAAAGGCAATGAACTGAGATAAGAATCACTTCTAATTGAACTGGTGATACTTACTGCATCAGCCTCCTCCACGTCACACAGCAGCTCTCCTGTGGCGGGATTATACACAGGAATCTTTTTCCCGCTGCATGACTCATGCCACTCGTTGTTGATGAACAACTGAGACACCAGAGGAGAATCAGAAAGAAATAACACACGCAGAAACAAATGATCAAGTTCCTTTTTCTTCCTCCTTTAAGTGGGGTCTCCCCGTCTTGTTGTCTCGGAGCAGATCAAAGTGGTTAACACACAGTGAAGTATATCAGCTCCTCTGATAAAACTAATAACAGGCTCGCTGGATTTAGAGGGAGGTGTTCTCCCTGATCTTTATTATGTGGTGCATCTGCATGCTGTAAATCATGTAGAGTATATTCAGGAAGCAGCTTTCATCAGTAAACCTACTGATAAAGGGCCAATAAAAAAAGTTTCCCTTAGTCATCTTGTTAAATCCACATTTCCATTCTCCTCTAATTACAAACAGACACAGCATATTTATTGTTTTCATTTTGGAAACAAACCAAATATAGTCAAATACTACACATCACTGTATTAAAGGGCAACTGAACCTCTGCATTATTCAGGCAAGAGGTGGAGAAATCGGGTGAAGGAAGTGATGTATTAACTTCACAGCTGAGATCATGTGATTTTCTTAAAAATACCCAGACACCAGGTAAAATATTTTTTCAATCAAAACTTGACATCTGAATGTAAAAGACCCACAAAGATCTGGCTGCAGTGGATGTGTCTGTGCACAGTGCTAATAATAATAGCTGGGAAAGATGAATCCACCATTTACTTACAGTGGTTGATTTACATATCCTTGTAAGATTATACGTGTGCTGCTTTAGCTCGTTTATCTTACCTTAGTGTGTTGAATTGTGGGCTCTGGGACTGGCATGGGCAGGGCCTGCATCTCAGGTCTGTCTACGCTCTGCGGACTGTGATTCTGGTTTGGAACCTGGTGGTTGCACCCGTTGCCAGACTGCTGCTGGTGGTCGTTGTCAGGCTGGGAGTTCATGTTTGCATGTTTTCCCTCTGAAAAACAGACACAAATGGAAGCCTGTGTCCAAAACCGAGCGTGTTTGTGTGCGTGCGTGTGTGCTTTCCAATGTACTGTAACGCATGTTGGTGTGACCCCTTGATTGTGAAAGTTAATCTTGTTATCTTGTTCACTGGGTGAGAATAGTTCCTTTCGTGTTGGCACAAGATGCCCTACCAACCCAGTGGAGTAACAGAGCCTGTGCCAAATTAGGTACTGGCATTGTCGGCAGGGTAACACCACAAGGGTCAGGGGTTACGACTGGCACCATAAAGTCGGGCTGGCTCTGAGCGGTGGACTGGACTGACCTCATTTGGACGAAGGGGATCAGAGAACAGCAGGATGCTGCTGAATACTACAGAGGTGTGCTTCATCAAATCCCCCCCCCCAAAAAACAAAGCTGTGATCAGAAATTAAGAATATTTCACCTGTCCTATTGTTTCCCCTCAATTTATATTTTCAATTTATGAAGCACAACAACTGTGTTTTTAACAGGTGCTATATACATTTATTTAAATTTAAGTTTATAATTATTACCATTACTTTTATTAGTAGTATTACATACACAGACACTCAAAACTACATTTAATCCATGCACACAGACAGAAAGAAAACAATGTATTGCCCCTTATCAAAGTTTTTTTGTGTCTCATCTTCTGTATTGATTAGTATTGAATACAAACAAATATTGGACTTAGATTTGCCTTGTTAAGGAGATTAAACACATAATTGGAGAAGAAGTATCAAGATTTAGTAGAATCAGTAAATCTTAACTTTAACCATCATTAATGAAGTAGCTTGTTGATCTTATCATAAGATGAACTGGGCCACAGTCGTTCACTGTAAAACACGAGAGGTTGCAAGAGTCTGTGTGAGGAGTCGTTACCTGTGGGAGAAGCTGATGAGGAGGCTCCAGCCTGGTAGATCCCCGCTCCGGTCACCGGCATGTTGCGGCTGCTCCTCTCTTCCTCTCACCGGCGGCGGAGCGGAGCCTCGTCTTTATAAGAAGAGGAGGAGACCGCATCATCCTTCACGTCTTTATAAGAGGAGGAGGAGGAGGAGGCAGTATCATCCATCACCCCCCCCCGTCTGATCACCGTTCACACTGAACCAATCCCACTTCACCCCACGTGTCCCCCCGCGAGGCAGACACCGCGCAGAAGACGTGTCGGTTAAAGCAGCGTGGCGTTCGGTGTGAGTTACACATTTGAAATATTATTAAAAAACATGTGAGCAATGATCAGGTCTCAGCTCATTTTACTGTGGTGGAGTTTAACCATCAGCAATTAGTTAAACTTGAGTCTTTCCATTAAATGCAACTTTAAAGCATACTGATCCTCACACTGTTTATATCACAGATAGACCTGCTGGTTACTTTGCTGATTGTGATTCTGCAAACAAATTACAAATACAATTTAATAAGGTGCATTCCAGTGGTGGATCCAGGATTTTTTTAATTGAGTTGCTCCAGTTTTAACAAAGGGGCAAATTATATGTCCAACATCCATGCACAAGTCCTAATTCAGTAAGGTGCACATTTAAAGGGATAGTTCACTGCAGTAACTGCAGCAGTAAGCAGTAGTGATGACACCACAGGAGCAGTATAGAAGCATTTTATGTTTTTTTTTACGTTTTAAGATGTGGTCGCCACTTATTTCAATTGGATTTGGTCGCAATTCTGTTTACCCCTGAAACTCCAAAGCTGTTTGGTGGACTCAAACACGCCATAGTGGTGAGGAGATAATGAGTGGATTTTCATATTTGGGTGAACTATCCCTTTAAGTGATTCATCGTTTACTGTTCTGCTCTATAGCTTTGAGGAATGCAACACAGTGTGAACTTAACATTTAAAAATATATTTATTGTTATGTTACAAGTGACATGTCTAGACTTTTAAAAACATGAACTTCAAACAACCACAAGCTGCTTTCGGTCAATTGTTACATTACTTCTGTTGTCCATGAATCATTTCAGCCCGACAGCCTGGACAGGCCCATCTACAAGGCAGCAAACATAATTGGGAAGATGCTTGCTTTGATAAGGGGCCTCCTGCTGCTTCACTGTCTCCCGCGAACAATGTGATCACATAACTTTGTCTGATGTGCCTATTTTGATCTAGAAATACACACATCGCTTTGAGAAATATCCCCTGGGACAACTCAACCTCTGTAATTAACCCTTGTTTAACAATGAAATGATCAGCAGAACTGCATTCAGGGAGTGTTGCAAAACACAGAGGAAACTGTCTTCACATACCGATGTGTATTGCTCTATTTTGTTGCCTTAAAACTTGTGCTATAAAGGCAAAGTTTTAAGCCTGAACGAGGATTATAACTCGTATTTAATCTTGATTTGCCTGCAGGTGTTTTGAGTCATGTACAGGTATGTTAAATCAGTAATTCTGCTCTAATGTCTGACTGTAAGCAACATGTTCTTCTTCTAGACATTTCAGCATCTAGTCCGTCTCCACAAAGTCTCTGTCTGCCAGAGTTAATGACAAGACCAGACTGCCTCAGCCTCGAGAGGACGTGGACCACTGGGTCAAAGGAGCTGTCGCTCGGCCTGACAGCACCGGGTGTCCCACGTTTGAGCCTGAGCCGAATCGACGGTTCGATGGAGAGTGAGAAAGAAAGGAGAATGAAAGGAATGAAAGATGGAGAGGGAGAGATAGTGAGAGAGCTCGGGAGGAAGAAGTAATACATGCATGTGTGAAAGGAGGGAAAAGGAGGGATGAAGGGTGCAAGAAGGAAGAGCAACAAAGGGCTTTGCTAATCAGTGAAAGGCAACAAGGTAAACATAGCAAATGATGAAAACTAAAAAGATGGCTGCTTGAATGAGAGGGACCTGGATCTGTCAGGTATTATATAGGTAGCTGTGGTTTTATGATGGTGATCCACATTGTCCCACACATTGTTCTTATATATTTCTTGGAGAGATGTTTTTATTAACCAGGTGCTGGATCTTACAGAGCAGGGCCGGTGTTGCTGAGGTCTGTCTGCCTGTCATGTCTATGGGCACGCAGCTCTCAGCAGTCACACCAACCTGCACTCACTGTGCATGGTGCACATTGCATGCATGTTCACAGAGCATTATCACATCATAATATAGTTAGCATTGTCTGACTGGGGTACAACATTTTCTCAGTATATGCATCACTCCTACAATGCTTTTCACACTATAGCCTGCACTCACTGTTACACTCAAGTGTTACAAGTACACATAGCAGGTCACTGACTTTACGGCAAAGTCTTCACTATTACATTTTCTCTGATTGGCAAGTTACATGAAGATGTTAAGGTGCCTTGATAAATCTGAAAACATTCAGGTGCTTTTCCATGTGCACAGTGGAAAAGCACTGCAGTATGACCAGATGCAGCTGATATTAGGAGACAGCCTCAACCCCTGATTAAAAACATAAAAGCTTTGGATATAAGTGTCCGTCTTTCTACAACAATGCAAGCATGGTTTGCAATTCACTACTACTACAACCCTGTATGAGGCTTATGTTGGGTTCTTGTTTATATAGGAGTGTGGGAATCATTTGGAATAAAACTGAGGATCCTGGTTTGAGTGTGGGAATAAATCTGTCTTGACACATTTGCACATCAGAAACAGAGCAGCTGCTGCCATGTTGTAAAAAAGCATGATTTAAGAAATTCAAGTCTCACCAGTGGGTATAATATATCCTGGCTCCAACACACACTGCTGGAAGGGATGGGCAATGGACGATTGGTAGGCAGATTAATCAAAGTGATCATCTGTTTGTAAAGATGTGCTTTTCTGTGACTGCAGGGTGATACTTAAGCAGTGGTACCCATGTGATTGCAAGCTGTAAGTAGCATGCGTAGGACATCTTGAAACGCACATGCATACGGGTCTGTTTGCCCCTCTAGAGATAACCAGAATTAATGTTTGACTGGGACACTTTCCTCTAAATCATGGAGAGCCACATGAATATATCTGTGGAAAAGAAAAAAGAGAAACTCTTTATAAATATATGTGTGTGTGTGTGTGTGTATGTATTTCTTTGCATACAGTGCATATCTCTATACTACACTAGTTCAATCTACCAGCAGTCTGAGACCGGTGTGGTCCTACTTAGCTTGGCAAAGAGAGACAGCTCATCCGAGTCCCCTTGAGCCTGAACTGAGGAGGACCAATGCGTGAAGATCCAGGTGAAGATCTGAGGTAATGCTGCTCCACTGGTAGCATCTCCACATGTCCACAGTCTGGAAGACAAACAGGATCAGATTTAATAGACAATGGATTAAACGAGAAATTGCAAAATTTCTATATAAATGATTTTTTTTAAACAAGCAACAAATACACAACCCATGTTTAGGTTCAGCATCGCACACAGTGCCGCAACTACATCAAATAGAAGTATTCATATATATTTTTGACTCAGACGTTTGCAAATTAGAATTGGATTTTATCACAACTGATGCTAGATACTGTCTAGCATCAGTTGTGATAAAGGACTTTTTTGCTTATTTAAGATCTGTGTCCTCAGTTATAGACACAAACAACTACAGTAAACACAATGATCACTTATAATAAATACAGATACAGATACAGATGCAGATGCACACCATACCATTAAATATTAGCTGTATAATCCCTAAAGAATGAAATGTACATTTACCATGTGGTCTTCAGTATGAGATAAAGGGCAGACACAGTTTAAGGGCACTAAATAATGCATTGTATGCATGATTGCAGGATGTGACATTTCAAAGACAGTGTGCAGTGTAAAGTGTTTTAAGATAAGATAAGATAATCCTGTATTAGACTTCATGACTATCTGAACCAAACAAACTCACGAGGACTGTCACTTGTTACCTTCCACTGCAAATAACACGATGCGTAACATTAGGAAACTTATGATCACACTAGTACGGCTAGCACCTGCTAGCTAACTAGTTAGCTACACCAACGTATTTGTAGCGGATTGAGCATCATTTATTAGAAACCACAGAAATGACCTGAACGCAGATAACCAGAAACAGTCCGTTCTTTACAACTCTCTTTAACTTTGTCAGAACTCACCATCAGTCTCTCAAGAGGACGCGTCTTCCGCTGTATCCTGGAGACCAGTCTTCTTCTGTGGTTTATCTGGACATCTAAGTGCTTTTACCGCCACCTAGCGTGCTGAGTTATAATTCGTTTTCAACGATGAGGGAAATATAAAGATACAGTCTATGGTTTGCAGACTGCATCAGGGTGATCACGAGGAGTCAGGGGGTGACAGGGACAGTTTGGAGAGCGGCAAGTGTGTCAAAGACATTAAAGTTAGATTCAAACATGGATACAAGAGAATAGCAGAGCACTGGGGGCAACACAACCAAAGGCCAAAAAAGAAGATGTCAGCAGAGACATTGATGTTCTGACAAACACAACATGCCTGATCCTGAGGGCTTGTGGATGTGATGATGAACTGTTTGTGTGTGAAATCACATCAGCACTATCACTATGGGGATCTGTAGCCTGAAAGCACAACCACAGTCAAACTGCAGGGGACATGAAGTCGAGCCAAACAGATAGAGAGCGTCCCCTTGTGGCACAATGTGAAAATTACACTGTTCATAAAACTGATGGGGTCTGTGACCCTGTGATGGAGTAATACTCAGATCCTTTCATTGTGTAAAATCATTATGTTCCATATTCAAGTTTTACTTACACCTAAGATGTCAAAGGTGGTGTAAGACTGAACTAATACAGCAATAGAAATATAAAAGCATTTTCATCATAACCATATATTTAACAATGTGTTATTGTTCCTCAAAAACAAGAATTTAAAAGCAAGCTGTAAAAACATACTTGCATTTAAGCTACACGTGTCCTTCCTTCAAAATGTATTATTTCTTAATATCAGTAAATCATTGTGGTGCACTTATGCTCCCAGGCAACCCTGTTTATTCTAAATCACATTTCTTAATATTTAAGGCCTTAAAAAAACATTTTATATTGTGCAACAAACAGCCTCCCCCGCTATAAGGGGCTATAGAACAGGAGAGGAGGGGCTCCTGTTATGAATGATTCCAGTCTGCGGTAAATGGGTCGATGCGGTCACTGGCTGACCTGAGGCCTGAGCCAAGTTTCTCGCCATGTCTGCCTCTCTATTGTGAGCGGGCAGCAGCTCCCTCTGCAGGGGGCCCGATTGCTGCTCAAAGGGACGTCCCGGACTGTGAGCCACTCTCACTAACACTGACAGGTTCCCCAGGATCAGACCTGAGACTCCTGCCTGTCTCTGCTTTGCTCTATGTTGTCTGGTTCTGACTCCTCGCTTTACACCAAAGTTACAGAGGAGCCTACATGGTGAGTTTTATTACAAAATTGATTCCCATATTTCTCTCTTTCTACCTTTGTCTATTTGTTTGGTTTTCATCCTTCTTTCCATTGCATACTTTTTACTTTTTGTAGAAAGATTCTCTCTACATTTTCAAACTAATTGAATGTTGGTCTCTTTTCTCTCTGAAACATAACTTTTCACTTCCTTTCTATGTCTCAGTATTTGCAGTTTACCAAGCAAGATGAAACTGACGTTTGGGACTCTGCCCATCAAAGAGAACCCATGCACTTCTATGTCTAGTGTCACTGTCGGTCTGTGTCTTCTCACCTTCCTCCTGATGGCCCTCAGGGGCCGAAAGAACTACCAACACACCTCCCAGGGGGACCACACTAAATATCCTCCTCTTCCTGGCCCCACACCGTGGCCCCTTGTCGGTAACCTGCTCCAGATGGGGGACCAGATTCATCTTTCTCTAACACATCTGAGGCTCCGCTACGGTGATGTTTTCAAGGTATATGAAATTAAATGTGTGAAACATTTAAGATGGTCTAATGATGAGGTATTTGCTCATTCTATCATGTGATCATTCCTGTACCTCAGATGCATCTGGGCTCTTTGACTGTTGTGGTCCTGAGTGGATACTCCACCATCAGACAGGCACTGGTCCGACAGGGGGATGCTTTTGCAGGGCGGCCTGACCTTTTCACCTTTTCTGCTGTGGCCAACGGGACCAGTATGACCTTCAGTGAGAAGTACGGACCGGCCTGGATGCTCCATAAGAAGCTATGCAAAAATGCCCTCAGGTCTTTCTCCCAGGCTGAGCCCAGGGGATCTGGTGCCACCTGCCTGCTGGAGGAGCATGTCTGTGCTGAGGCTGCTGAGATGGTGGAGGTGATTCGGGAGCAGGTTGCTGCTAAAAGGGAAATGGGCCAAGATGTGATGGGCATAGATCCAGTGATACCCTTGGTAACCTCAGTGGCAAATGTTGTATGTGCCCTCTGTTTTGGGAAAAGGTATGACTACAATGATAAGGAGTTTCTCACTATTGTCCACATCAACAACGAGGTCCTGAGGATCTTTGCAGCAGGGAACCTGGCTGATTTTTTCCCTGTGTTTCGTTACTTTCCGAGTCCATCTCTGAGGAAGATGGTGCAGCACATCCACAGGATGAATGGATTCATGGAGAGGAGCATTGAGGAGCACATCAACACCTTTGATAGGGTAAGGAGGCCAGTAGATTCACTGGTAGACCGGAATTTATATCAGTTAAGTGGGAGGACAATGCAAAAGAAAAGCATAATTACATGCAGCTACAGCAAAAATGAAATCACTATTGTTTTGCAGTCTATTTCTTGAAGAACAAAATCATCTTCTCAGTGTTTCAGGACCTGAGTACATCACATATTTTAAATCTAATGTATGACTGTTGGGCACTATACAGAAAAATACATGAGCAAAGCCGAAATTTAAAGTTTTGAAGGACACACAACAGAAAATTTATATTTCAAAGAAAAGTACAAACATATCTCATTAGTATCATGACATCACCATAATGAGTGGTGGTTTGGATGGTTTATATCTTGACTCTTGTCAATCTATTGCAAGGTGATCACAAAATACAAACATTATATATTAAGGACGGTCCCTTGTGGTGGATCACGTAACACAAAGTGTCATTTTCTATAGATCTGTCGCACTAATTTGCTGTCCATTATTCATCTGACATTGCACTCATGCAGTAGTAGTTGTGAGTGCGACTGTAGCCAAAAAATAACAAACAAGTTCCCTGGGAGGGACCTTTGTTCTTGTGCAGAGTGGATAAAATGTTCGCACACACTCTAATTAGGAATTGGCAACCCAGTGGAAGACACGCGTCGTACCATAACTGATTATACTGTCTCTTCTCTAATTATTGCTTTTAAATTTTGAACCACCATTTCAACACAATCACAAATCACCCTGTTGTTGACAAATATAGCTTAATGCTTAGGTGATGATGATGTCATCGGGGACTTAAGAAAGTCGAATGTTATAGTTCCTGTCATATTGTGTATGTGTGTGAATGTGTGTGTGATTGCAGAACTGTATCCGGGATATTACAGACGCTCTGATTGCACTTTGTGAGGACAGGGAGGAAAATAAGGAAACGTCTGTGCTCTCCAACTCTCAGATCATTCACACGGTCGTAGACATCTTTGGAGCAGGTTAGAAACAACACATTCTTGGATGACCAATAATGATAATGACTTGGAACTGATCATACTGATCGAAACCATTGATCTCTTTTCATTGCAGTCGTGTTCTTTGTTATTTTCTGAAGGATTTGACACCATCATTGCTGGTTTACAGTGGAGCCTGTTGTACCTCGTCAAGTTTCCTGACGTCCAGGACAGAATCCAGCAGGAGATAGGTACTGTCTTGTGTTTTAATATTATAATATAACATTATTTTTACATAACTAATGAGAAAATATTGTGGCTGTAGTTTATCGGTGATAGAAAACTAGTAGACATGTGAAAATGCATCTCTTTCTAAATAGTGTATGATCACAGGAGGAGCCAGGCACAGAAGTCTAGTATGAAGTGTCAGACATCAGAATTTTAGGCAAAATCACATTCAAAAAAACCCAACAATGTGCAGACCCCGGTGCCCTCCCCGCACAGACAAAATCTGACAGCCACGAGAGAAACCCACAAAAGATCAATCCAATTTGCTGATGCCAGAGCTACTTTTGAAGTCTGCTGACAGAAGTGCTGCTGTCTTCTGTTCCGAGGCACGTTGCATTTTTCACAGAGGGGAGGTGGGATGGGTTGGAGGGGGGGCACACTTAGAGAAGACACTGGCTGAATCAGGAAAAGAGGGAGAGAGAGAGAGAGAGAAGGGGGGCATGAACAGACAGAGAAAGACAGACAGAAAGGTCAGAGAGTTGATCCAGACCGACACAAAGACGGTAACACGCAAGGCATTGAACACATATGTAGATTAACACTCTTCACCTACTGTACGCATCACTTGAATCAGGGTTAAATTAATACAGTGAATTGACTGAGAAGCTTTTCATTCCATTCTGTAAAGCAGGTTCTCCACTTTAATGGAAACCTATTAGTGAACGAGCACGAGCAATTGATTTGAAAGACGAGCATATGTGCGAAAAGTTAGAAACTCAAAGAAGACAAAACACCTTTCTGTTTGTGTTGAGCTGAGCTGCAGCTAAAGTCTACATACGAGAATTTGTGAGCCAATGAAACTTATGATCATGTGGTTTCATGAGATATAAAATAATTAGCTATAGAGTGATTTGATACCATTGCAGACTCCAGCTTCAATAAATCTGAACCTGCATCATAGCTGAGGGGTTGTAACGTGTCTAGTTTGTGTGGTAACTCAAAGAAATATATCTCCAAATGTATCATTGTTCATCCTTATCCATGCATATACATAAGATTACTCATTACAATGTATATTACTAGTTTAAAAAAGCACTCTGTCTTGCAGTGAAATATTTAATTGCGATGTTTCATTGCTCAACATTCACCTACAGTGCTCAACAATGCCTCAGAAACATATTGTTTGAAAGTTTGTGCAAACACTCGCCAGATCCTTACATTTGGAACTTTGGTGTGTTTATTCTCTTGCAGATGACCACATAGGAGCAGCCAGACTGCCCAGGTTTTCAGATAAGACCAAGATGCCTTTCACGGAGGCGTTCATATATGAAGTGTTTCGTCATGCTTCCTACATCCCTTTCACCATACCTCACTGGTAAGACTGTCTTGTGTACAGTAAAGGTCTATATATCTCTGAAGCATGTTATGTTTGTTATTTAGCAGGATTACACAAAACCTACTCTACTGGCTTCTGTAAAAGTTTGTGGAGGAAGGGAGGACATGTTCAGTTTTCATATGGGTCTAAATCAGGGGCAGATCCAGGAATGTTTTTCTTTAACATTATGAGATTTCCGTTGATTTCTCAGAGAATAATCACTGGATCTTGAGTGTGTGCAATTTAGTGCGGATCCAAATAAAAATCAGGATCTAATGAATTTACGGCATCATCCTAAGGGATCTGATGAGTGCTGTTCTAATCATTCAGGCTTTCCTCTCTTTTAGCACCACAAGAAACATCACCCTGAATGGATATTTCATTCCTAAAGACACATGTGTCTTCATCAATCAGTATCAAGTCAATCATGATGTGTGAGTAGCCACAAGCATTCATCACTAATTGTGACTTTGGACAGTGTATAGTGTGAATTATAAGAATTGGTGCACATCATTGGTCTTCATGTTTTTCTCTCTGTCCCAGTGATCAATGGGGCGACCCAGACACATTTCGCCCTGAGCGATTCCTGGGTCCATCAGGACTCCTCAACAAGGAGCTCATGGAGAAGGTTCTCATCTTTGGCATGGGGAAGAGACGCTGTCTTGGAGATGGATTTGCACGCTTGGAGATGTTTGTGTTTCTCACCACGCTGCTCCACGGGCTGCGGATTGAAAATGTCCCCGGGCAGGAGCTAGACCTCAGCACTGACTTTGGTCTGACGATGAAACCGCGTCCATACAATATCACCATCTCCTCTAGGTTTTAGAGCTTCAAAACCCCAAATGATGCTCTGTGTGGATGTTTTAGAAAATCACAAATCACAAATACTAATAACTTTTTATTCGCCACTGTCTTTGGCTAACCGTTATAACACCACAGAGATACAGTACCTCTCTTTGTTCGTAGAATATTTACTTAGGCAAATGTGGTCAAAACCATCAGCACACACACGAACAACATAAGACAACATATGCTTTATATATCAATTCGTATGTAAGTCATTGAAAAATAGATGTTAATATCATTGAATATCAACTAACTTCATGTTTGGATTGAGGGTCATTTAAAGTGCCTCTGTGCCTATATTTTGAAAGGGTGGGTAAAGTCCCCCTGCCTTCCTGTCCCACCACATTAAAAATGAAACTAGCTGAAAACAGACCATTAAAAGTCTTTATCTTCAGATATTAGTTCCAGTTAAACACTGAGGGAGGGAGAAAGAGGCTGTTTCAGATTGATGATCATCGCTCCAGGCCTCAAACTGTGTTCACGCAGGGTTCATCCTCACTGTCACTGGCCCTCGTCCTCCCTTCCTCGCCTCAACTTTTTTCCATCTCCTCATCACTTGCATTCCCTTTCATCTCCTCATCCCCCTCATGTCCTCGTCTTGGTCCCTTCTTCACCCCCATCCCTTCACTGGCTCCTCCTTTTAAATGTCGCTTGGAGGGACGCACTGCTGAGCTAACTCGTCCCACCTCCATAGTCTCCTCCAGCGGCTCCCTGCGGAACCACGCAAAAGTGTATATTTAGACATTTTTAACCTCCTCCTCCTCCTCTCCCATCAGCACTGTGACCTCCCACACACTCAGATTAGATACAGTCCCAGACGTCTTTGAGCGAAGTAAAGAGGACAGTGAAGCGTGAAATTACACGGTTCTATTTTCATGAGATAAATGTAAAGAAGCATGGCAGTTTGAACAAAAGGGGTTGTTGGGCAAAATCCTTGTGGTGAACTTTTGTTACTTTATCCTATAAAATGTTGAAAGTTAAGTCCACAACAACTCTGTTTTAAACTTTTGGCGAAGTCTACTGAGCTTTCATATACTTTTCCAACAGATTCATACCTGTAAACTGACAAAGACCATAAGAGCACTCAAGCAATAGTCTAGAAGATTCAAACTGGCAACCCTCTTATCTTCATTAACCTCTATAGCCAGGAAAAGGTCTTAAATTGATGAAATTAAATTAAAGTAACTATAAAAGGAGTAATTGGATGTGTGACCTTTACTGTACAGTGACCTGTTTGCAGAATCTGACTGTATAGCTATAGAACAATAATCTCATATTTATAGATTCAGGGTGTTTGAATTAGAGAGAGTAGAGAGAATTTAATTTCAACACACATTCATTGCAAGGACCAATTGATTTGGTGTGTGCTATCATAACTTATACTCATAATTTATAACTGCAAACATGTTGAATGACCTCTTGACAAGATGAACTTTCACAGCAACTGCTTCTCCTCATTAATGTTGATAAGGACAAGGTACTTTTATAATGTATTTTACAAAAGGAAAACAAGGAAAAGAGTAAAATAAATGGGAATCATAAGTTATATATAAGGAGTTATATGTACACTAAAACAGTATAGACTGCCTCTAACAATGTATTTTAATGATACACATTTTCTGTAGAAAAACATGTAACTTGAAAATAAAAAATAAAATGGTTAACCTCTTTGTTGTAATATTTCTATTTCAAAGGTAACTGTCATCTTACTATGAAGTAGTTCTCAGATTGTTAACAAAAGCAGTGGTGGAAGTGTTACCGAAATGTACTCAAATGAAAGTAGAATTACCACATTAACCCTTATACTTGAGTTAAAGTAAATTAGTACTTATACTTTCAACCATACCTTATGTAGATTTAGATTTAGTGAATCTAATCCTAAATCTAAATGTACTTTTAGCTATATGTAAGGTATAAAAGTAACAGTAGTTCCCTAATACAACAGTCTACTACTATCATTATGACTGAGTCTCGACTGAGGCCTTTTCCAAATCCAATATTAAGTGATTATTCTTCACCAGTGATGCTGCAGGAGACGGGGTCCATTGTTACTGCTCTGATTGGATCAATTCTCCTATGGTTACTTAAGAGCAGATATTTGCTGTAGTGGAGTAAAAATGAAAACTACCTGAAAATAAATCTATAAGTCAAGTAAAACTACATAAAAAATATGTATTTAATAAAAAAATATTAAGTAAAAGTACTTTACAAAAGCATCCTGTCACAGTTGGGGCATCAAACACAGCTGAGCTGTGGGTGGTCATGTTTGTGAACCATTGACGGTGAATTGGTTCGTGTGGATTGATTAAACAAACACAACAACACGATGAGACCTCGGCCTCAGTCCTCCATGTGCTTACTGCAGCACTCTGCGTCTTTGTCCCTCACTTTGTTCTCATCCACAGTATGATTTAAACTATCACCCCCATTAAAGAATAACAAATCACATGAGAACATGCACTGCATGTCCTCTGATCTAAAGCACCCAATAAAACACAGCAGACAAAGCTATAGGAATCATGGCTCTAACGTGGCGTAACAAAAAGAAGCACTTGTGGGGCCCGCGGAATAGATTAAAAGTGCTGAACAATTAAGATTGGGCCCAAGAGCAGACAAAAGACAGCCTACTTATAGAAACTGTTATCCCTCATCAGGGCTGAAGTGCCATCCTGGCTCAAACACTTTCTGTTTGAAGCCTTGTATTTGCTCTGACAGTTTTAGTCAGACACAAGGCGTCTAGTGTGAGAAAAACAAACCAGTTAGCGGCAAAATAAATCATCTTTCTATGACTTCTCAATTATATAATTGCCTTCTTGTTATATAAAAAAAACAGTAGCATATACACAAATGCTTGGCGGCCTGACCTACTTCCTTTAATATAGTAATGCAATGCAATAATGTAATGATAAAAAAATGTCCTGTTATTGTTGGCACATTTTAAGCAGCGTTTACCTTTTGTCATAAGGTTCTAATTTTAGTTAACCAGTAAAAGAAAGCAACAACATAACAAGGCCTTTGCGTGTGTGTCCATTCCCAGCCAGGATCTGACCCTGCAACAGTATAGGGACAGGTCACGGGCCCTGGAAACTTAACCTCTCAGGTTCTAATGGGCTCCACACTCATTGCAGTTTACAGCACACAATAGAAGGCACACTGAATGACCAACTGACTTCCTATTTGCCTATTCAGTTACACTTGGGGCCCCATATTGTGGGGGCCTCATTCTACAGACCCAGGCAGCCAGCACCCATTAACAAACTGCACGCAATCCCCTGAATGTGCCCCGATAGTGATGTCACCCATCCCTCCACGTAAGTAAATATAATATCAAAATTACTCTAAGTGCGTTCTCCCTCATAAGAAGCAATGCATAAAAGAAACAAGAAGGCTCCAAACAATCCAATCGAACCGCTTTACTGCACTGTTGTCGTGCACAGCTTAGACGTCCTCCTCCTCCACAGTCTGTCCTGACCTCAGCTTCATGATCACCTGTCAGAAACGGAATGGAAAAAGAAAACAGAGAGGAATTCAAAATGTATTTGTGCATTGCCAAGAAGTGCATAGCCATTTTGTGGAAATCTGTTTCCCATCTCCCCATGACTAAATGTTTTTTTTTCAGTTACACGTGGGGCCCCATATTGTGGGGGCCACATTAAGTCTTTTTTTTTCTTCCATTTTACTTTGATTAATACCTGCTCCCATGTTATGGTTCTGTGTGTCTTGTTAAGCTGAAAATGTGAAAAAAACACACTATACCTCTTTCAGCTGGGCGATCTCTTTGCTCTCCATGTTTCTCTGAGCATTGTTGGTTATTGCCTTCACTCTCGTTGCGTAACTGGAAGGTTCAGGAGGTTTAGGTGTTATTTGGGAGTTTTTTTAACATGACAGATAAATGACAGGGAGAACCTCTCTCTCTGTGCTTCTTACATGAGGGATGTGAGGGTCTCGTCGAGGTTGCACTCTGAGGGAGAAATGTTGACGATCATGAGGGTTTTGGCATTACCGCCCAGCGAGTCCTGCATCACCTGAGGGAGACGACGTTGATTAAGCAACTTAATGTTCACTGCTACAGTAATTTGTCTGATGACAGCTAAGTGTTCACTCAAAACTGAATCCAACTGGATCATCAGAGTGAGGGGCTAGTAATTAGGCCAGAAATGACATCAAGATATACATTTTCAAATCACTTAATATCAATAATTATCACTTTAAATGTCACATTATTATGTTTTGAGAGTTTTTTGCTCCTTACAAGTGTGTACTGTATACACCTCCTCACTATTTGTGCATAAACAACATATTGATGTTGAACTGATGATTGAACTTTCATTATATTGCTATTAATGAAAATTATATAAGGATAATTATTCATGTCATTTTGTCGCCCAGCCCTGGTCTGAATTCATTATTGTTTGTGATAACCTGTGTCAGCTTGCTGTTCCTGTATGGTACATGGGGCAGCTCCGCAGACAAGGCTGAGATCACATCACCCAGGGCGCTCAGAGACTTGTTAATGGAGTTGGCCTCCTGAAGAGGAGTCGAGAATGTAGAGAGAGCATTAGAAATACTGTATCGGATCAGTTTGAACAGTCATTTGTTGGGACATAACGTTTGAGAGAACCTTCAGCTGGTGGTCCTTGGCGCCAGTCTTGGCTGCTCTCTCACTGCCTGCCAGGTCCACTAGGCTCAGCTTCCCAGTGCTCATGCTCCCATTGGTCAGATTCCTGCTCTCCACCATAATGCCAACAATGAGATGGGAGCGAGAACTCTCCACATTCATTTCTTGGAAAACATAAACCATAAAAAAGGTGTATGGATTATTAGAGAATCCAACTACCAATTATTTCCAATTAATAATTATTCTTCACAATTTATTTGATAGATTTTTTTCTATAAAATATTTTTAAATGCTTCCTGAAATGTCCTGTTTTTTCTTGATCAATTACAGATCAACACGCAAACTGTCAACATTACGAATCAATTCGTCTAATCATGTCAGCTAAAATCAAGTTTCTGTTGAAAGACAGAAAATTACATAATTACAGATAAATACATGTAATTCTTATACTTATTTCTTCCTAAGTACTTCTAAGTGTGTGAGCCTTATAGAAACCTGTCAGTTTCCACTGTCAATAAACTGTATTTGTAATTGTTATTGATAACGTTATAACTCTTGATCGTGGATTTACAGTTCTGTTGCTCTGCCACTCAACGTCCAGTCCAGTAATGATGTACCGAGCTGATGTTCCCCTCACACTGACTGTAACTAACACGATTAATCCAAACCATTTAGCAGGGCCCTGTTTGAACTAGGCAGCATGGCACGGTACAGAGAACTCACTGGTGGCAGAGATGTGTCGGTTGGCGCAGGCCTGCTGGAACAGAGCATAGAGCTCCTGGGCACTGGAAGCCTCCTTTGTCTCTGCTCCTTGGGCGAACACAACCCCCTTTCTGTTCCTCTTGATTTCCACCCGCCTGGCCTGGCCATGGGACTGGGGCTGTGCATGGGCCTCACCAGCCAGGCTCACAAAGAGGTCCTGCAGCCTGTCGTTGTAGAGCTCGAGCATATAGGCTGAAACCTAAGGTATAAGGAAGCACAGGAAGGAGGAGGAGGGCGTGGACAGAGAGTAAAAGATGATGTGGGGTTCTTTAAAATCTTTTCTCCCAGTGAGATCCTGTCTGTCACCTTGAAGTCAAACTTGGTGCTGTTCTCCCTGATGATATCAAACATGGCATGAAAGGATCTCGGCAAGATCCCGGGGTTCTTCTGCTCCTTGTCGCCCACCATGGTGAAGGTCTTCCCTGAGCCCGTCTGGCCATACGCAAAGATACAGACGTTGTAACCATCGATGGCTGACTGGATTAATCTGTGGGGGAAAATAATCTGAACTATTTAGCTGAGGGATTACACGCCTCTCCGGGGGGCTTCCATTAATCTGCTTCATTAATATTACATTTATTTCATGATCAATTTGAGTTTTTAAAAAGTTGTTCATGGAGAAACACATTTTGTTCCCCCTACATGTGTGGAATTAAAAATGTGTGAACTGCATTGGTTCCCTGCTTTCGAAGTAATCTCTCCCCTCACCTGTTGGTATCATGAAACAAGTCTTCCTGAGAGGTTTCAGCACAGAACACCTTGTCAAACTGAAACTCCCTCGGCCCACGAGCGGTTTCCACCTTCACAGAGTACTCATCTATTTTCTCCACAACCACAGCCCCACCCTGTGCATCCTCGATGCGGCTCGGTGGCCGAATCCGACACAACACTCGGATTTTACCTGGGAGGGTCATGAATCCTTAATAACTTTAAAATTTGGAGGCTTTTTGTATTGAAATTCCATGCATTAACATTTAATGCTGGCTATTGTGTACCTTTCATATCTTCCACCATATTGTAATACTTCTTCCTCATTGTCCTTTCTGATGTGTAGTTCTCGATTATCTTCTTATTCTCTTCTTTCATTTGCTTTAGCTTCGGAAAAGAGAATATGAAAATAGGCATGAAAATGAAAAGATTACAAACATTTCTCGATAAAACATTTTAGCTAATTCATCTGGAACTTAAAAAAATAAACATTGGAAGAGTCAGTGGCTTTCTTCAGTGTACTCAAAGTGTTGATTCACAGACAATGTGACTGACACTCAAGTGCACCTCTGCCAAGGCCCAACAGTCCTCTAATGAAACCACATTTAAATTCACTAGATCCAGAATCTTTATTTGGATCTGCAGTAAATTATATGCACTGATAAATACTAGTCACCTAAGAATGCCTTATCTTTTCATCAAAATCCATGAAATACGCTCTGAAAATGTTGAAAAACAGCTTATCTCACATGTCAAAGTAAAAAAATTGAGATGAAAACATAAAAAAGAATCCAGTATATGATAGAAACCATTAAATCAGAGAGGTATGATGCTTCATTAATCAAGACTGTTGTTGTGTATCCTAGCTGCAATGATGCAGTGGAGGCCCTGAGGTCTGATCTGAGCAGAGACACTGACTTGAGTTTAAAAAAACAGCAACCTGATCCTGCATCAAGAGAAGCTGCTGACCGACACTCTTCACTTCCTCTGTGGTTTGGATCGTCCCTTGTCCCAAGATGTCCTCCAGCTCTGAGACCGCATTGCAATCTGGGTAAAAAGGTTTTTTTAACTTTAAGCCATTGATAGAAGAGATGTACCTTATACTCTGTAACATAAATCTAATGCACAAACATACAGCTGTAGCAGGTGATGCATTACATAACTGTGCATGTTGACATGCTTCGATCCCTGTAAAGAGATTTGAGGGAATTAAGCAGGAATGTGCCCCCTTACCCAAAATAGAAGCATAAAGAAACATATGATGCCAAACCACATCATTTCAATCTCTAAAATCACTTTTAGTATCCAAATGTAAACAAAGGCCTTACTGTGCAGACACATAACAGTAAAGTAGTGAAGTTGTACAAACCTCAATCACTATAGCAGGCACTTCACACACACTGTGGACTAATGTCATCAGCTGTCCCTGAGGGGCCCCCTCTCAGTTTGAGGCCCCAGACGACTGCCTGCTTTGCTTACTCTTACGTACCTGGAGGTATTGAGTAACATTTCCAGGGGATTGAAGATGTTTATTTACCATTTGTTCCTGGGCTCTCTCCAGTTCTGATGCAGTCTAAAGCCATTTGAGAGACCTCGTACTCCCTCACTCTGTCTTGGAGCAAAGACAAACTTGACTCATATTCACATGACCTGAAATGTGGAAGAAAATAATCCTAATGATAATTATGTTTCAGACAATGAAAGGAATAAAGAAAACATAAAAGTTGTACTGGCTTTGGTTATTCCAACTACCAAGAATCAATATATTATTTGCTCCCATGAGATCTAACCGCTTTTGGTCAGCGGTCTTATCCTCTCTGTTATTACTGTCTTCTCGAGTCATTTGTAGATGGTCCAGTTTGTCTCTGGCTTCAACCAGAGCAACCCGGTTCTCCTCAATCATCTGGTCCAGAAGAGCTCTGGTCTCAATCACTGCACTGCAGATTACATGAGCCTTGAAAGACAAAACAAAGCAGTTGTTGGGTACCAGCAGAAGAAAGTCACCAAACTGATGACTAAGAGAACAGAATGAAGTTCACACTTGAGCAATGCAGAGAATGTCATGTTGAGAAGAGCTCAATGTGCAGGTTCACAGTTGTGTATGTACCTTGTGTATGAGAGTGGGGAGCAGAACACTGCATGGTGGCTGAGGAAGAGGAGGGCCGGGGCTCCTCTCTGCCTCCAGCAGCTCAGTGATCTCTCTCTCCCTCTGGTACAAACTCTCCTTTAACTCCTCCAGACGGGCTTTAGCCCCCTCCAGTGGCACATCTGACTTACTGCAATCCTGCAAATACAAGCAGTGCAAAGGGTCAGAACACCCAAGTCACAAAAACATATTTATCCCCACTGAGGAGGTCATGTTTTCACCTGCGTCTGTCTGTTTGTTGGTTTGTTTGGCTGGGTTTAGGAAGAACCCAATGGATTTAACCAAACCCCTGGGTATATTTCAAATAATAGTTTATTTTTCAAAAAATATGATGCTGGCTAATCATTTTCACAGAAATACCATATGTTTCTAATCTTTTCTGAGATATAAACAGATTGTCATTGTAACTAACCCCAACCCACCTCAGTCTGTTGTACTTTGTTCTCTGAGCTTGCACCTTCCTCTTTGGCTTCCTGCTGCTCCTGGGATGATGCCATCAACATTTCTTGGACTTTGCCTATTTCCTGTCGGGCCATTTGCAGTTCCTGTAGTGCTGTTCAGTGTCACAGAGCATTAATAAAGGGTGTAATATGGTTACACATGCTTATGAATACATGCAAACTCACTGGAGGTCTGGTGGCTGTGCAGGGCGTCCAGCCTGGTGGAGAACAGTTCCAGCATTTTGCTCTAACGAAAAAGAAAGGCAGCGACTGTGTAATAAATATGAAATGAAGCGGAACAGCATGACTGTTACAGTCACTGTATTATGGCCAGAAGAGGGTGCTCCATTCCTATTCTACCTTTTCTCTGTGCCACTGCAGAGCCTCCTCTTTACTCCTCCTCTTCTCAGCTCTCTGCTCCTCCAGCAGCTGCTCCTTCTGAGCAGTCAGGGCCTGCAGCAGACACAGAAATCCCAAAATTACTGTTTGATATTCCCTCTAAAATGACTGCAGTGTGCATTGAAGCATCGCTGAGGAATAAATTTTGAAAAAGAAAGAGTTTGATTGATTACTGTGTATGTCAAGGGTATGTCCAGGAAGAACAGTGTACCACAAGAGAGCTGCAGGAGTTGAGCCAGATATTTGTGTAACAGGGAGAGAAGAACATGACGTTGGTTTGAGTCTTGAGACTTAAGTAAGAGAGACATTAAAGGAGAGATGGACAGCGACACTGACCACAACTCGCTTGTCCCACTCAGAGTTCTTCTTCTCCACCTTCTCCTGGTACAGGCCCAGGATTCTCCGCAGGGTGTTTAATTTGTTCTGGAAATGAGATCTGACCTTCTGCACTGTCCATTCCTGATAACACAGCATCATTTCCATCACTGTCATGCACGCAGACACACACACACACACACACACACACACACACACACACACACACACACACACACACACACACACACACACACACACACCTGATTCTCTCGTGCTGTGATCTGGAAGTTCTCCTCCAGCTCTTTCACCATGTCCAAGTGTCTTCTCTTCATTGCTTCCATGTCCCCGGCTATCTGAGGGTGAACACAGAATGCATGAACCTCACATACACAAAATACGTCCTGGTACTGTTCAGATGCCTTCAGGGCTGTGGTTGCAGCATCAGTGCATGTGAGTGTGAGCGAGAACACAACAACAACTTCACTGTGTGTCTGCATGCCCTCTCACTGAACAACTAGACAGAGCCTGTAATCACATGTCTGACTAACATTTCTACTTTCACAAGATGAAATACTTGTTATTTTATCTGCTCTCAGTATTTTGTTGGGTAAATTTCAGATGCTTAGCTAAATTTTTCAGATGACATAATGTAATATTAATAAATTGATTCTACTCTTAATATAAATACACTGATGTGTGGGACAGTATTTGTTGTGTGATCTTTAGTTCACCTGAGTGATGCAGAGTTCAGCTGACTCATACGGGATGTACATCTTGATATGTGGTGATCTCTCAGCTTCTGTTGCCTGACGCACATCACTGCTGTCTGACAGCTGAGAGTCTGAGGAGCCTGGAGAAATAACCATTCACTGCACAACCATGGAAATTAACTATAGTGTAGAAAGGTTATACTTTAATACTATTACAAAAAGTATTGTCTGGTTGGGGCCCTCATCATGTTCCAGTCTCTGCCCATTTTATCAAACATTTTTTAAGATGAAGAAGATTTAGTAGACACATTATTTTACACCACCTTGGTTGACCTCTTCTCGAGGGTGTTTCCGTCGATCTATGCTGATCCAGCGCCTGAATGCAGCCCACCTCTTCATCCACAGAGGTTTGTCAAGAGCAACAGCTTGAACATTTAAGCAAACGTTGGTGGACAGATTCTGTTATTATGTACAATGTTATAAATGTTCTGTGTGATAATACATTTTACATCATACTCATGAGTAATAAAAACTTGTAGAGCTCTATATCAATTTAACAAATGTGTCATGTGTGTGTGTCATGTGTGTGTGTCAGATCATCGCTGCTTATTATCTAAAGTCAACTAAGCAATTTTTAAAACTGATTCCATCAAGTGTTTCAACTTGCTTCATTCAGTTTTTCCTCTAAAAAACTTAATTTATAATGTTTTTAAAATCAGTTTATTGCACTAGGACATATGCATTGATTGCAAACAATAAAGCACATATACTTCAGTAAAACAGTTAACATTTTATTTATTAGATTTATAACAGGTTTTACATCCTTTATTTTTTAAGATACATTCATTCAAATAATCAAATAATGTCAGTAGTTCAATTATTTAGTATTATTTAGGCCCTGTTTATTTTCATTTTCAAATGAATCCATCCCTGTTCGTAAGTTTTTCGGAAATCCCAGCATGGTGTCTGAATATTTCATAACTCTTTTGTCTTATCCCGCCCTCACCCCCGTGTTTCGTCATACAGGAATGAGGGTGTGTTGTCATGCTGTTACTTTCCTCCCAGAAACACCTTTCAGTGGAGAGATAGAAATCACATCAGGAATTAAAGAGAAGACATGGTTGAATAATAAAAAAGAAAACATTCAGGTTATCTGCTGCACAAGCTCAAGAGCAGGTAGAGTGTCACTGGAAACATAGTTGAAACTTTATGACGTTTAATGAAGGGTTTATTAATCAGAGGATTGGTTGTAATCATTGGCTCATTTATTTTGAGTAAGAGATGCAAGCTTCAGTTTATGTCTCAGTGTTTGCATGAATGTGTGCGTGAGAACGGCGGTGCAGGCCTGACCTGCTGTGTTGTCATCATACTGGTTCAACTGTGTGTTTTGGATTAAAGGACATGGCCTCTCGTCCTTCAGCTCTGGTACGCTGCCTGGTAAAACCTCCAGCACATGTGGGGCCACTGGGACCTGTGTAGGCCGCCAGGACACCAGAGGGTCCTCAGGACCGGTGGACGTGTTTGTTGTCTCCCAGGCACCTGAGAGAGGAAAAATTACTTTCAGATGATGAACATGATGTGAAAAATCAAAATCTAATATCCAGACAGACAAAGATATTAGGAACTGGGGATGATCTTTAAACAGCTTGATGGAGGACAGATAACTTTCAGGCAACAAAAACATCTGGATGGAAGATGGTAGACCTCACAGTGACATAACCGAGGCCTGAAGCCAGTCTTCCCATATAGAAACCCACTGACCTCTGCATGCAGACCATGCGACTACAAATGCATGTATGGAAAGTCTTATATCACAGAAAACATTTCCAATTGATTCTTCTGCAATTGAAGAAAAGGGTGAAATATTGTAGTTATCTAACATGTGTTTGAAGGTGTGTTGGAGTCTGGTCCTGACAGGCCATCATGTCCAGATCTCACACCAGACGCTGCCAAGAACTGTGTGGTGTGTTGGTTCTGATACACTCACTGCTCCACTGCTTCACAAGAGAGGCAGCCATGCAGCTGAAATATTTAAGCCTGGTCTAACTTCACCTGTCTGCCTGCAACACATTCATCACACAGAGCAGCTCCAGCTAAACAAAGTCCAATATCTGCTGCAGAAATGAACACAAGAATGTCAACACCATCCTGCAGATGAACCCATTGCTGATGTGTGAGGTGTTTGTAAGATGTTAGTTGTGTCTCACACTCACGTTGCTTGCCTGCAGGAGCCACAGAGTGATGTCTCCCGACTTTCTTTCCCAGGAAGGTCAGTGAACATGATCCACTCTCAGCTCCAGGAGAGTTCAGGTACATTGTGTGTATAATTGTGCTTCCCCTGTCACTACTTTTCTCGTGTCTGCTATTTGAATCTGCAGGAGGAAATATAATTAATATTGGTTTGAAGCCAAACAGATCAAAGATAGATGAATACAATTGAAAATCCCAGAATATTTTCTTCTATATCATGAACTCTTGCTCAACCCTCAAACTGTTTGCAGATGTCAGAAAGCTCACACAGCAGATTCGTTCAGGGAGTGTCATCTTTTTGTCAGAACCAAGCTAAAATAAGCTATGAGCTTCACTACAGGAAATACTGAAAATCCCAAAGTTCCTCTGATTTCACTGTGCTATAAAGAACAAATCTTACATGTTTGTATGATCTGGCACAATGCCACAGTAAAGTTATTTCAATTGCCTGGAAAATGAGCAGAAATATATGAAACCATCAGAAAACACATGAGAGAAGTAAACTGGGCAGTAAAAGAGTTACCTGGCCTTGGAACAGATCAGGTCCCTCCTGTGTGATTCAGTGCAGTTGGAGTGCTGCTATGCTGACGAGGACACGTCGGTCCTGATCTCTAAGGGGAACCAAACTCTCAACCGTCTTTAAATATTAAACCTGTGCAGATGGAGTTTCACCAGGTACAAGCTTAAACCCCACGTAGCCTGCTAGCAAAGAGATGCCCCAAACAGTCCTCAGGTTTCCCATGTGTAAGATAGAGATTGTAACTAGATGCTTACTCATACATACTGACACACGCGTGCTGGTCACACACACTCATTTCACCCAGTCTGTTTGTTTACCTGGGCACCCCACACTTTCCTCAACTGCTCTGGTGAAGGGTATGAGCCTGAAATAGGTCAACAACATTCAAACGTATTGGGATATTGCTTATATGTGAGTTTGTTGTTGTCATAATTGGATACCTTGGCCCATAAAAGATAAAAACCAAACACAAGTCTACTCAAAAGTACTGCTCACAAAACAGGATATTAACTCAATCAACTGACCTTAAAAAATGAGACAACAGGGAGACATATAAACTGGCTGATCAAACCATTTGGAAATCATAGGCAGGAAACAAAATAGACAACAACTTCAACTTCATATAAAGAAACCCCATTCTGCCCCCTTGAAATGCAACACTTGGTTTGACCCATTTAATGGGGCCTCTGTATTTAAACAGACTCCACCCTCAGACACTTTTTTGTCCAAACCAGGAAGGAGGACAGGCACATCATTAAAACCAAAAAAAATGTTTATTAACTGATGTGACTACAAAGAAAATAATAAAACTTGTGATAATGATGTGAATGTGTGAGACCATCAACCTAAATTAAATCCAATGTAATGAGTGGGATAACAGAATGAATTTTACATTGTATTTAACATGTGTGGCTGTAATACGACCATCGCAGTTGGAGAAGAAACCATCTGGTTTATAGATAGAATAGATTTGCTACAGTGGTAGGTCCATATACATCCTAAAAAATCTATTTCATGGTCTTAAATGTAAGCTACTCTCTGTCCTCTTGTTCTTGGCCAAGCACCTCTGAGAATTGACTTTCTCTTTTCTTAGACTAGGATACTCATTTGGAACATTTGGCTGAGCACCTTGCTTAAAGATAAATCCAGATATGATGCCACTTTAATGAAAATACAGCTTTGCCTCCTCCTTCCTTTTTCAAATCCAAATGTGCCCTGACAGTATAGTAGTGTCACATTCAAATTCTGCAAGCTCTGCGAATAAAAAATGACGCAATTACAAACAAATGCACAAGTTGCAACAGGTAAAAGTGTGTCTTAATTTTGGAAGTCCGTAACACCATCTTCAGTCAAATGTGTCATCATCCTGGCTGTTAATCTCAGCCACACACTCACATGAGCTCAGTCTGCAGATGGCGTCAGGCCCTGGCTGTAGAGTCATGACATCATGCCACACCTTGGAGAAAGTCATTACCTGCCCACACTAAAACTACACTCTTCTCAGGAATGTTCAGGCGTTCTATGTGTACTTCCTCCTACAGGACAGATAACAGATGGATATACAATGAGCTATGGATTGATTTGAGGCCTCGCCCCCTGATGACAATTTTGCAAAGGGAGAAACACTGCAGCAGAAATGTCAAACGAACAATACACATACTTCACTCTTTCTTCTGTCAACATGAAACTGTTGATTATGCTGTGGACACATAATCCATCCCAGCAGTGAACACATAACCTGTGGAACAGATGAAAACACCTGCATGTGTGTTCTCACTGTCCAGAACTGTACGTTTAGAGAGTTACTTTACATTTCTGCTTTACTGTCCATTATATCATAACCCTAGACACAGGCCTTTCTGTAAAGAGTCTGCAGAAGGTCTGATGACTGTAGGATTCACATCCTGTTTAAGTGTTTACTGGTTTTGTGTGAAGTGATACCAACAGTATAGGAAGCTCTTACACATTGGATTTGTTTCAGGCACAACCAGGGCCAAAGTTAAGTTTCATGTGTTTAATGTCCACGGAAAATGATTGTGCTTTAATTTTGGTGGTTGTGACAGTCTGGCGTAGATGAAGGTGTATCTGTACTTCTGCTGTGATCAATAATAAACTAAGAACTAAAAGAATAAACTACTACTTCTCCTACGAATATCTTAACTATTGGCTTATGCTAAAATTGTTAGAATAGCAAAATTATGCATTAGTTAAAAGACACCTTGTAATTTTACTACTAACAAGAATTTTAACTTCTTGTACAATGTTAAAATGTTGAGAGAGTTGTCTTAAATGTAAAAATGAAAGAATGGATTATAATAACGAGAGAAAATGCATCAGTCTAATAACTAATGCAGCATTAAAACCCAAGCTAAGTGCACGAGTACATTTCAGTGAATCACCCGAACACACTGCTTCCTCATATCTATTAGAGTCTACACGTGATCTCAGTTTATATAAAACATCTTGCACTCAGTCAGCATGTGTTTCCAACTAAGCTGCAGGACTGTTCTGCTGGAGGTTCTGCTCACCGTACTTTACGCACGGCGGTGCGCTGTGGACTCTGTGGCTGCGGTTCAGTCCAATCCCCGCTGCTGAGAGCAGTGTGTGGGCTGGACCGGTCTCTAGGTGTGGTTTCTGCTGTGTATAAATACGCTCCCTCTGTCGCTACAACACCTCCTCAACCTCAGTCACACATTCCTCCTCCTCTCCAAGGCGTAGCGGTAAGTCATTCTCCTACCATGAAACTAAAATAATCAGATCTCCAACTTTTAATGTTTGAGAGTTTGGTGAATTATGAAGCCAGATGTTTTATTCAATAATACGTATCATCCTCAAAGTAACGATTACACCCATGAGGGTGTGGTCTGTAAAATAGCAGAAATGTTTTGTTTTTATTTACGCAGTGTTGAGCTGGTTTTGATTACGCATTGATGTCAGTGTGAGTGTAATCATAAAGAAGACTGTATGTGTAACGTTGCCTGAACCAAAGTGTAATGTACAGTATGTCTGTGTTAAGGGTGAACGTGGGTGTGGTCAGACAGTCTTTAAATATTTGCGCTCATGCAAAACTCCAATATAGAAACCTACAGTAAATATAAGTATATTTACTCTCCAGCAGTGGATTCACATACTTTCCTCCTGTCTTTGTTTAACTTGAGAAAACTTTTCTAAAGTAGAGTCAAGAAGGAGTGGTGACAGCTTCTCCTTCGAATACAGGGAATTCACTGTGTTGACTTATCTTCAGATCATCTGCTCTGTCTCACAATAGACTTGCAGATTAATAGATCATTACATGTTGGATTAGGTAATCATATTAAGATTACATCAGTGCTGATCATTTTCTCCTCTCTTCTCCTCTCCTCCTGCAGACAGACTCCAGCAGTCCCACCATGTCTTTCATCCAAGCCCTAATGCAGCAGACAATCTATCTGGGCATGCCCGATGACTCAGTACGTAGCTCTGTGGTTCTTGTTCCAGTTGCTAAGGCCAACCACTCAGTTTTTTCCTTTTTGTCCTCGCCCCCTCTCATCCTGTGGTATGCTGGGGTGGAAAAATTTAGAGTTTAGAACGAGGGGAGGGAGAGAAGCATAGAGGATATAGAGGGAAAAGAGTGAGGTGTTGGGACGGATGGAAGGGAAAGGAGTGGTACAGAATGATAAGAGGACTGTTATTAAAGTGAAAGGGGAGTCTCGATGATAAAACATTATGTGCAATAAGAAAGATGACCAAACTTAGTCTTGTGAGTGTGTGACTCATAGAGACCGGAATTGGTGCCCCTCCCTTTATAAACTCACAAGCAGAACAAAATGCTTCTGATTTCTTAAAGTGAACGTTTGTGAAAGTTGTGTAAGATTACCCTTCATGATTTCAGTCTGCCCTGCTGGTATTGTTCAGTTCAGTCCAACAGGGGTGTGCACAGGCACTTTACAGGAAACAGTTGTGGTTTTTAGAGACAAATCTGTCTCACATTTCCTTTTTTATGTCCTGTGAATGTCTAAAGCTGGAATAAAGATGCAGGCAATGTGTAAAAGGATAAAACCTGCTACTTGACTTTCTCAAAGAGCACTTTTATGACCTGCCCCACGCACAAGTCAAGTATTTACCAAACACAATAATCTGTTATGTTGCTCAGGTCCTAAGGAATGAAGGAACAGTGACCGCAGCACCTAACTTCAGCCCCAACGGAGACGCAGCAGTCCTGGATAAGGCCATCAAGGCAAAAGGTGAAGCTGAAATGATGCACACAGGAAAGCGCTTGCAGCGTGTGTGAACATGTTGTGGATTTTCACAATGTTGCTTTACCTCAAGTATGGTGGGCTAGCTTCTGTAGTGAAAACCTTAATGCCCTCTGCTGGCCAACATGCAGCATTACTTCAAACATTGTCATCTAGCAGAAAGATACCTCACAGCTCCACGAGGGCTCTCACAGTAAAGAAAATAAAAGGGTTGAATCGATAGAGATAGAATTAAGGGTTTGGTGGCCATGGCTCTTTGAGTGGTGATCAAGACTAGAGAAGCATTTACCATTTATAATATAAGCTGAATTACTCATTTGTCTCTGTAACACATTATATGCACAATGATCAGGATTCTAATCAATATCCTGTCATTTTTGCAGGCGTGGATGAAAACACCATCATTGAAATTCTGGTGAAAAGGAGCAACGAGCAGAGGCAGCAGATTAAAGAGGCTTACCAGCAGTCCAGTGGCAAGGTAGTGAGAGTTACACAAAGATGGTAACAGCAAGAACACAGAACACCTTTTCATATAAATATATATATATATATTGTTCCAGCACTGTTATGCACATGATCATCAATAACACTGGCTATTCCCTCCTAGCCTCTGGAATCAGCGCTGAAGAGCGCCCTGAAGGGAGATCTGGAGGATGTGGTGTTGGCCTTGCTGAAAACACCAGCCCAGTACGACGCCCAGCAGCTGAAACTGGCCATGAAGGTACATAAATGCAAAAAGTTGAAAAGTCACATCCTTCTGCTAAATCTGTCATCATGTTCTTCTGTCATTCAGTTTTCTCCATAACTGCACATCTGATCGATTTCAAAACAATTGCTTTGAGTGAGCGATTGTCGAGAACACAAACTTAATCCCAACTCTCCAACTTTGATGATGGGGTAACATCACAGTAACATTTCAGCTTTGTGAGTTTTTACTCCCTTCAGGCTATTTTTATTTGTGACAATGCCATGCAGCAACAGGCTCATTTATCACTGTTAAATATAAAAACTTCCCAAACCTTCAGAAACCAAAGATACTGCAACACACCTGCTTATTTTTAACGCACAGTTATATCTTCTGCATATTCATGTATTGTTTTCTGCAACATCAGGGAATTTCCTGGTGAAGTGTAATTTGTATTTCTCTGCATCACTTTATCTATCCATGCATCCCTGTCTCAGGGTCTGGGCACAGACGAGAACACCCTCATTGAGATTCTGGCGTCCCGGAACAACAAAGAGATCCTGGATATAAAGAAAGTCTACAAAGAGGGTAAGTTCCAACAAATTTTAAAGTAAAAAGCTTCAGTTTCACTAAGCAAGTGTTTGGAAATGACAGGAGTTAGTGGGAAATTGGAGCCTTAGGATTAGTAAAGAAGGTGAGCACATCAGAAATTAACTCGCTGAAACATAATTTTATATTTGGAGCATTAATTTTGTAACTTTTCCCTTCATGCTTTCTGTGTTTCTTAAGAATACAAGAAGGATCTGGAGGATGACATCAGGTCTGACACCGGTGGAGAATTCAGGGCTGCTCTCCTTGCACTCTGCAAGGTGTGTGTGTGTGTGTGTGTGTGTGGCATTTGCTTTTTGCCTTACACTGTGTGTTTCATTCGGACACAAGTAGCACAAACAATTATCCAGTCACAGTACCAGGATGTCCTTATGTTCTGAGACAACATAACACTCCCTTCAAAAGCTAGTAGTTCATAGAAAATAAACATCTCACTCCCTCTTTACACACATACATTCCAACACAATGGGTTTTTTCCCGTACCAAACAGAGATGTAAACTTCACTGACGTCCCCTCAGCATGGAACGTCGTTCCACAGTTTACAGACCTTGACTCCTCGAGCACAGGGAGGTTGTTGCACTTAGTTTGGAGCTTGTTGATTTGATTCTAAGTGATTTCGTGTCATAGGTTGTCAGGCAAATCAGCTGCTTCCAAATTTAATAGCTTAACTAATATGAACAGATCATTGTGTTTACATTTCACTTCCTGAAGCTTTTCGTCAAATGCCTGAAGAAGTTGATTAAACTAACCTGCATGTTCAGATGTACAAGTTTAGTTCTTGCCGAGTAGTAAAACAAACTGTTTGCACACAGTGCTCAATTCTTCTTTATCTGGTTAGAGCTGTGCTGCAGTAGCAACAAGGCTCCTTCCCAAATACTCAGTTCCAATGAGATTTCATCTTCTTAGCTGTTATCTCACTCACCACATAATTTGGTCTCTTTTGAAATGTGGCTTTGTGATAACTGCTTTAAGCTTGGGACTTTAATTTTATTAAAAAAACAGTTTCTCTATTTCTCTTGAAAATCTAAAAAGATCATCTGTTTTTATATTCTTGAAAGTCGCCATAATACATGTCAGTGATGACATGTAACCATTATGAGGCAACCACCCTGGAGGACATTTTTATCAATTATTATATCCAATTTGTATTTATAGCAGAAAAGAGATTTTCAAATAAGCTAGTGTCACACAGCAAACTAAAGTGCAGGGTCATCCCAAGCCCCCCTTCCTTAATAATACCAGACATTGTTTTAATTGGATTCACTACAGTGAAGTTGCTCTGTCTCTGCTCATCACAGGCCGGCAGGACTGAAGGAGTTAGCGAGCAACTGGTCGACAGCGATGCCAGATCTCTGTACGAGGCTGGCGAGGGGAGGAAGGGCAAAGACTGCTCTGTGTTCATTGAAATCCTAACCACCAGGAGTGCCCCTCATCTCCGCAGAGGTTCGCTGGCAAACTGCCTCATTTCTAACCTTTGACGTTTTCCTGTTTCCTCCTGTTTGGTTCTAACGCTCTTCATCTTCATCCTCTGCTTCAGTGTTTGAGAGATACTCAAAGTACAGCAAAGTGGACGTGGCCAAGGCTATCGACCTGGAGATGAAAGGAGATATTGAAAGCTGTCTCACTGCAGTAGGTAAAGGCATAAACCTCTACTGTAACTTTAACACTGAAATATTTATTCATTGAATGTAACCTATTCTTTAAATGACCACAGTGAAGTGTGCTGGAAGTAGGCCTATGTTCTTTGCTGAGAAGCTCTACTTGGCCATGAAGGTACAGCATGTAAAGAATACTCACAAAATAAATTACAGAGATAAATGACTCTGCTGACGGACTCTTTTCTGTCCATCAGGGTAGCGGTACCCGCAAGCACACCCTGACTCGCATCATGGTGAGCCGCTCTGAACTGGACATGAAACTGATCAAGATCGAGTACAAGAAAAACTACAGCAAATCACTGTACCAGGATATCCTGGTGAGCAAACTTCTGATCACAGATGATACCAATAAACCCGTGCTCAGTGTTATGAATTGTTCATACATATGGCAATCCACAATACAATAAACAGCTTCTTTATTTACCGACTTTTTTCTTTCTTTTGTTTTTCAGGATGACACTAAAGGAGACTACGAGAAGATTCTGCTCGCTCTCTGCGGGGGTGAAAACTAAACACCAATCAATGGTATTAAATCTCATGTGACCAAAGATCCACCACCAGCGGTGGAAAATGACCTTTAACTTCTTGACACATATTGTGCCCTATGTTCTTGTGGAGACCTTACAAAACTCTCTTTTCTCTTAGTGACTGTCATAAGATTTAGAAGATAATAACAACAACGAGCAAAGTTTAGCATGGAGTCTGCGCTGCCCTGCCTCTTCTAGTTATTCCTCCCCTCCCAGCGGTGTTATAATGGACATATGATCTGTCATTCTCATAGCTGATGCTAGAAAGGAAGCTAAAGTCATGTTGCAGCTGATAACATGTAAACTATAATGTCTATGATGTGCACAGATTCCCCTGTGTCTGTTACAGTCAGTAGTAGAAGTCAACTTGAAGGACCTTGGATATTCTGAAAATAAAACCTTTGGTATGAAGGCTTATTCCTGCTGTCTCTGTTTTGAAACTCACACAATGTCACACTGTCCACATGCAATACATATCAGACAGACACAAGCCAACAAGCTAGAGAATGAAACGTGTAGCAGACTAATTTAGTATTCTCCTATTTTTATAATATACAAATGAAGTTCATTATTAATATTACTAAAGTACATCTTTCATGCATCTGTACTTTACTCAAGTAGATTTAGTAGGTACTTTTCTCTTTCCCACCATTACATCTAACACAGATTCTAAACCATTACATTTTTTTTACAGTGCACTGCTCTACATCTTCACATTGACAATTTAAGTAATCAATCAACAAGAGGTGAATTGATCCACTGATCCAATCAGAGGGCAGGTAACATTTTGACCCCCCCCCCCCCCTCCTTCACAAAGAAAAACTTGCAGAGGTCACTGCAAAGATTGTTTAAGATAAGAGGCTACACTGTGCACATACTTTTACTATTCACACTTTTAGAAGCAAGTACTTACTTTTACTCAATAATGAAAATTCACTCATTATCTACTCACCACTATGCCATTGGAGGGGTGGGTGAAGTCTTTGAGTCCGAAATTTCAAATTAGATCTCGAAACAGCATAATTAACTCTATATTTTGAGCCTAAATATCCGCTGTTATCCTCCCAGCCCAGAGCTGCATTACATTCTCGTGCACACACCGCACAAGCTCTCTCACCAGGGGCATGAGACGATTTCAATGAGAACTTGTGAGAGCTGCAGTAGAGAGAGCTTAGAGGATGTTGACGCTTAAAACATGGTGTAAATAATGCCATTACGAGTGGAATTTGAATGTTGGGGTTTACAACACTTGGATGAAACCACAGGAGCCATATGGAGGCATTTCAATTAAATTTAAATGTTTGAAGAAGTGGTTCCATTTACTTTGATTGTATTGGATTCGACTGCAATGCTCTTTACCCTGAGTGTTTTGTGGACTCAAACACTTAACCCACCCCTCCATTTGCACAGTGGTGAGTAGAATATTGATTTTTGGGTGAACTATCCCATTAATATGTTAGGGTACTTTTACTTTTACTTGAGTACATTATTGTGTATTTATGTGTACTTTTACTTGAATATAATGTTTGAGTACTTGCTCCACCACTAGTATTTGGTGGGTCACAGTCAAACTCAATTACATATCACACCAGCTAGAGTGTATAGCTGGACAAGGGTTGCCAGGTTGGTTAATAAAATAGATTTAAATGCACTGGCATGTAAATGATTGAAAGTTTAAGAAACAAAACATGCAGCACTTAGTCTTTTAACCCAGTGAACAGAAAACATACGCTCTCTGCTCCCTTGATTTTCCATCTGCAGAATACGGATTACTGACGCCGCACCTGGCAACCCCATAGCTCATTCAGACCTCAACTATAAACAAGCGGAACACTCTCTCAGGTTAGCTGCTGCTAAGCTAACAACTTTATATCGCAGCATGTGTTAATGCTTCTCTTGATGCGGGATTCGTTTTGTCATTGTAAAAATAATCCTTAAATAATTCTGACATGTTGTACTAACGTGTTATAAAGCAGCTCCTCACTACGGAAGCATGACAGCATGCGAGCTAGCTAACCTCAGCTAAACAGCCAGTGCTAAGACTAGCTCAGCTGTCAGACGTGTCAGTGGGATGTCAGCGATGTAAAGTCACGTTTGTGTTTGAATTTGATGATGAAATGAAGTGTGGTCGCCTCAGTATTGATCCTATCTGTGTACATTAGTGGTTTGACTTTGAGCAGGCCAACGTTAGCCAGGAACAGGAACCTGAGCTGGACAGAGAAGTAGCAAACCATCCTGAGCAGACAGGAGCTATAATGACAGGGTTTATCCACCCTGCGTCTTCATCATCAGTATTATAGGTTGAACATTTGTGTCCCTGAACCTCACACTCTCTCTTCTCATTCCAGGTCAGTCAGTTCATCTGGGTCAGTCAGTCCATCTGAGGTTCTCCCCTTACATCAGTGTGATGACGGTGACCTGACCCATGGACCTCAGCAGTGTCAGCACAGTGAGAGAGTCACGTCTGGAGCTAGATCATGAATGACAAACTAGTGTTTTTGGGCCTGCTGTACTTTGTCCAGGGAATCCCCTACGGCCTCCAGTCTTCACTGCTCCCTGTCTACCTGCGTGGAGCTGGTCACTCCCTCACCCGCATCGGCTTCACCAAGATCCTCTACTTCCCCTGGGTCCTCAAGGTGCTCTGGGCTCCACTGGTGGACCGGTTTAGCACAAAGCGTCACTGGCTGGTGGGGACAGTGTCTGGCCTGGCTCTGACATGCCTCTCCAGTGCTGCCTTGGCCCCAGAAGCGCATATCTGGGGAGTAGCAGGAACCCTGTTGGCCATGAACACCCTGGCCTCTGTCCAGGACATTGCTGTAGATGGAGCAGCGGTGGGGTTGCTGAAAGGCCGTGGGGAGCTGGGGCTGGGCAATACGGCTCAGGTCGTGGGCTACAAAGCTGGGTCGGTGTTCGCTGGCGGTGGACTGCTGGCGGTGATTGACGTGGCTGGATGGAGCTGGATGTTTATGCTGCTGACGTTTGTGTACGCAGGGGTGGCTCTGTTTGTGTGGGGGACCCCTGTGCTGGATGATGAGACTTTGAGGGGCCAGCAGGCTGAAGCCAGCAGAAGGGGAGGGCAGGGAATTGATGCTATGAAGCCATGGAGGGTGTGGAGGAAGATGCTGGCAGTGCCTGGCACGCCATGGACAGTCCTGTATGTCCTGACATACAAACTGGGTGAGTCTGAGTTTTGCAAACAACTATATGGTTAAATTATACTATAATTTCTTCACTTATTAGACCTAAAATTGATACTAATAGTTTTTCTGAACCGTTTCCAATGAAAATACATTTTATTCGTTGGGCTAAAGCAGATAATGATTTTTATCCTCAATTAATGTGGCAAAAATGTATAATTAACTTTTAATAGTCTGACCTATTCAGTCAAAAGATTTTATGTTTATAATGATCCTCACATTGGAGAGGCTACAAACAAAAAAGCGGTTTGGGTTTTTCTTGATAAATGACTAAAACAATGAATACATTATTATCTTTTGTTTTAATTAATTGTGCAATCAGATAATTGTTGCAGGTCGTATCATTTTCAGGTTGAACAATCATCACAGGAACCCAGTAAGAAAGAAAGTGCAAGAAATAGCATTTTATTTATTTCCTCTTTACAAACTAGGCAGCAAAAGAAAACAACTTCCTATAAGCAATGGCAAGTTATACTTCCTGAAATGCTCTTTGTCCTATTGCGAACCTCAGTTGTAGTGTAGGGCCCAGACATCACCACTAGATGTCTCTGTTGACTCACCAATGAAGGCTGAAGTCATGAGCGAGCGCATGAAACGGGATTGTGGGGTAATTGTTGTAAGGCAGTTTATCTTGTTTTAACAGGTCCTGTGTGCACGTTGAAAAGTACAGAGCCATCTTAGATGAAACTGTTGTTTTAATGTCACATAAAGTGTAAACCTATGATGAGAAGAAGTTTGAACTAATTAACTCTAGAAAGAATGAATTAGACTCTCTCCTTGCAATTGAAAAGTCGAATTCAAGCAATAAAACCAACCCATATTCATTTGAATGTACTCAGGGGCTTTTGATGCTACACCCTCACTTGCCCTCTGAGCTTATAGCTATTAGCTATGTTTGCAAACTGCCCATAGATGTTCATGGGCTATGGAGTTAGTTTTCTGACTTGTTCAACTCGTCTCTACTTGTGCTACTGTAACACGCCGTTCAAATATTCACCACTGTGCTGCTGTGGCCACTTGCGGCCTCTTGGGGCCTCAGTCAGAAAAAGTTAGAAACTACCTTTAAGTTCATGCAGACATTTTTTTAAGTCAGTCTGTTAATGCCAGTAAGAAAGTAAAAAAAAAAAAAATGAAGGAGTTTTCAAACAGTCAGGCTTGTGTGTGGGAGAGAGAGTTGATATGACCAGAGTTTGGTGTTTGGTAGCAGAAGGGGATTATTTAAGGATTAGTGTCTTTGTGTCTGTGGCGTTCAGAAACTGAAATGAAAGACGGCGCATCATGCTGATGTGTGTTTATGTGTACGTGGGTGGTGGGAATATAATTGTCTGCTCACATTTGCATAGTCTTTATTTGTGTATGTCCACAAATGTATATGTCTTTGTTTTTAAATTGTGTGTGTGTGTGTGTGTGTGTGTGTGTGTGTGTGTGTGTGTGTGTGTGTGTGTGTGTTTTGAGAGAGTGTTAAGGGTGGCTTAGTAATCGGATGAGCCACAGCAGACGACACTACTAGACAAAATGTGAAGGCTGGCTGGACCCCTTAATCTGTCTAGGGAGCAGCCCCCCAGCACTCTCTCTGTCACACGAGCACACACGCTATCGGCTGATGCTCATGATTACAACAATAATTACTCCCAGTGTTTTCAGTGATTGAGCTCTTGAGATAGATTGACGGCCTTGTCGCTAGTTAGCATTTCCTGTTGTAGTCCTCAAAATATTTCCCACCTTTGTAGAAAGAGAGGATTGTGTAATATTTTAGATTATGCCTGGATGTGCCAGCATAATTGTCAATGTGAGACAGTATTGTTTTTGTTCAAGGGGGTGCGTGGGTATGTTTGTGTGAGACTGTGATCTGCCTGTCTGAACCCCCCCTCTTTCTGCCCCACACACACTCACCAAGCTCAGACCCCTCTCCCTCACCAATCGCTAATGAACTCTGAGTTTGTGCCGCATCCAATGCTGTGGCCAATCATTGAGGGCCCTCTGAGAGATGGACAGAGAATGTGAGGGGGACGGAAGGAGACACTGGTGAGAAAGAAAGTATTGAGGGAAAAAGATACAGAAGGAAGCTCAAAAGTGAAATATTGAGTTGTGAATAAGCTCCAACAGAAATATTTTAGTGTGGTTGTTGTTATATGGGGAAACAAATTGCAGTTCTTATTATCTTAAGTGCAAACTCAAGTGTTATTACTTTCAATTTGACAATTTGAGGAAGATAATTATCTATATCTACCTAAGTTATTTTTTCATCTATACTAGTTTATTGCCCTCTATAAATATGATTATATTTAGTATATTATTTTATGGCCATATCTAAATTATTTGTGATAAACCACAAATCACTAGTGTAGTTCATGATATAGTGGTGCAAACATCAGTACTAGTACCTTTTAGAAGTAGGGACCCTGTATGTCTGACAAGAAATGTAAATTATAGTGAGAAGAGGTGGTGGCTTTCTCTGGGAACTGTGCAGGTGGATGGAGAGATGGGTGGATGAACAGAAAAAAGAGAAAAGATTTGATCAAATACTCGGCTTTAACCTTAACCTCCAAAATAAAAGCTAGAAGAGTTAATGATAACATTAGAATATGCTCTCATTAAATAGAGAGATGTAAATATCCTCTTCGACATAAATGTAGTAAACAAAATAATAGAAACATATCTCAGAATGAGGCAATGCAGCTCAATAGCGCCATCAGCTACAGCCTTTGAAATAACACATGGTCGCAATGGTTTCATCAAAGACTGATAAAACCTTTATGAAGTTAAGATTTCCTGCAGGACTGTTGTAGTGGGCAGCATCATGATGAAAGTGGGGGGTACATGTAGACATGTTCAATAAAAGAGGACAGTGGAACAGTACTAAAATCATTAACTGCATATTAAACTGTAAGTTGAAAGACTTAACAGATGACAGCAAGTGGGTAGAGTTGATGGAGTTCTGAGAGCTGGAGTGGTGGTGGAAGAGTGGGAATGAGACAAGACACAAACTTACAGAAGGGGGTGCAGAGGGCAAAAGAGGGACTGCACAGAGGGAGGCTGAAGGAGGGGATGAATTAATGAACAACCACCACATGGTGCCCTGAGAGAGACGAAGAGCAAAATGGCTGTAGAAGTAAACATATTTATGCATGCTGACACAAACAGGTGCAAGATCAATCAACACGTTCTCTTTAACACATAATGAGCTCAATCCAAATGCAGGGTTTTCAGTTTTGTTTGACTTAACGATCCATGCTCAGCAGTAGTGCTTTCGGGTAAGAAAAACATTTTGACATTTACCAGGGAATAAAGCATGGATCTTGATGAATCTTGATGAAAGAATCTGGGATATTTAGGGGACATCTATATGATGAATTTGGTGCACCTTGGGTGAGTTTAAGGGGACTGTCGGGCCCCAGGGTGGGTATGCACTCCACTGGGTGCCATTCTAGTTTTCTTTAATGGTTTGAATAATCCTAAATGGATAAATTGTCAAGTTTTGCCATCAATCTACACTCAATAATCCACAATAAAGTGTCTGTAATAGTATTCAGGCCCTTTTCTGTGGTGCTATAGTGGTCAGATGCATCCTTGAGATGTGTCGATGGTTACAATGAGAGTAGATTGGTTTTAAAAAATGGCAATTTTATATTCTGAAAATTTAATCTGCAACAATAAAGTGCCAAAACTAAAGGGATGTGAATATTTTCTGAAGCCACTGTGTCTTTTTTATCATGCAATATCTAAAACATTGTATTTGCTGTAAGACCGTGAATGGATATTTCTCAAAATAATAAACACAGACAACAATCGACCCTGTAATCTTAACAAGATTGGGATCGGCGGAGAGAGATAGTGGGAATTTTAGCTTTCACCGAGTTGCAGAGTGAATTTTCCAATGTTCATGAGCCCTGAGGGCCAAATAGTACATCTTGACACTTGCATTGATCTGGAGGGACTCCTAGTGTTTGTGTGTGTGTGTGCGTGTGAGTGTGCGCGTGCACGTGTGTGTGCGTGCGTGCATGTGCGTGTATGTACAATGCAGTATGTATAAACCTACCTCTGTTTGCCATGCTCGCAGCAGGGAGTGGTAATGTTGTGCAGGGTGACTGTGTGTCCTCAGTGATCTCTCCTGCTCCGCCGGCTCTTTTGTCTAAGCTGGAGCAAGGAGGTCGTGATATGACCCCACTGTCCTTGTTGACCTCTCGCCCTCATCTAACCCCTGGCCTCCAGACTAACTCTTTCCACTAGTAGCGCTGGTGCTCCTTAAGTAAGTAAGTAAAGAGAACCAGCACAAAATGTAGGCTCACTATTTACGACATGCAAAGCAACACATTCATATTTTTCCCATCTTAATAAACAATTAACAGAATGCAGAAATGTGCTGTTTTATTTTGATGTCACAAAGTGAAGTAGTGCTTTAAGAGGTGCTTCAAGTGCGGAGAAACAACTCCTGAAACGATAAGTGAGATGCCTAACATGAGAGATACTGTGACAAACTACCATTTGTTAAAGAACTGAATTGATGTTATTAGCATCAAGGTGTTGCTTCTTTTCTTTGTGTCTTTGGTTTTGCTGTAAAAACTGACCAGTATCTTAAAACAATCTTTTCACCCAGTGTATTACTTATTGAGACGCCTGTTTTTAACAACTGGCACTAGTTCTGTTTGTATTCAGATCTCTGTCTATTTTGTGCAATCAAAGATGTGAAGCAAAGAAATCAATGTCACCAAACCTGGACTCAAGTATTAGCTATACTAAGAGAGTAACGGTCAATAACTCTGTCTCATCAGGATGACATGATTGTGATCATTGTGATCATCCATCCCGTGATCACTGCCACACAGACAAATATGCAAGAGGGCAGCGTTTTTATTTGTGGATAGTGGAGACATCGTCCATCTTTAAATACAGTCTATAATTTATTTCTCTCTCCTCTCTTCATGTCTTTGTGTCAGATGTCTTAGACCCTACTTCGTGCTTCCAAGTCAATGTTGGAAGAAGCACCTTTGAATAAGTGGGAACAATAAAACAACTTTGTCCTGTCTCTTTCTGTCACTCCCTCTCTCATAATGGTAAATTGCTTTGTCTCTCTGAGCTCAATGTAAACATAAACACAGACTTTTCTTTGAGGCTGCCACCTCGCCTCTGTTTCCTCTTCACTAACCTCCAAACAATGTCTCTGTTCATCTGCCCCCCTCCCTTCCCTCTGTCTTCAGCTGTCTCCTTCCCTGGCTGCTCTCCTATCTCTCCAGTCATGTTTAACTTACATCTTCTTCTTTTTTTTTTTCTCAAAATAAATACATTATGATTGTCATTTCCAGCACCACGTCTCTCTTCTCTTCCCCCTCTTCTCGCCTACTGCCCTCTGCCCTTTCTTTCTTTTTTGTCTCGATATCACTTGCTTTCCTCCTTTTCTGTCTTTCTCCCTTGCTCTTTCACTCTTATCCTCTCCCCTCCTCTCTTGTTTTACCCTTTCCTCCTTCCCCTTCTCTCTGCTTGTTTAATCTTTGCGGATGTTTAATGAAATCCCTGCTGAAATGGACAATTGTTGCTTTGAGAATATTTATAGAAAGGAATAATCAGCCTGGTGTGTGTGTGTGTGTGTGTGTTTTTGTGTGTGTGTGTGTGTGTGTGTGTGTGTAACCCCCCATCCCCTCCCCCACTTTAAAGAAATAATTAGTTGAAGCCAGGACTGTGAAAGCTCTGAGCTAAACAACAGGCAGCAGACAGGCACAGGAGCACAGAACCATGGGTAAACAACCCAGGCATCATGGGTACTGCTGTTGCCAATGTTGACTTTATTATGACTAATATGGTTCCTGCGCAGTTGATGCAGCTCCGAACAGTTCAGTGCAGAGGATGACAGATTACAATGTGAATAATGCACAGGGAGGGTATACGGGTATCAGTGCAGCTCCCGCTGGGTGTGTGGAGTGATGCTAATGTCTTATATTGGGATGATCGACTAATAATTAAAGTGAAATCTAAATACGTAGCTCCCGGCGCTTTTGTTCTACAAATTTAAATGATGTGTCATGCTCAGTATTTTTGGACTCAACAATATGTATATATTTAAGGTCTGTATATTCTGCAGGGCTGCAAGTAGTGATCATTTTCAATCAAAAATCAATAACCTGGACTATATAACATGTCAGAAAGAAATGAAAAATGCCAAACAGAAGTGTTTTTGTATTCTTTTAATCTCACCCACTATAGTATTGTAACATATTTTATTAATACATCAGTGTGTGACCTTTTTTCCTCAGTTAACAATTACAGCTAGAGCACATAGTCTGTCTGTACTGGACTGTGCCTTCAATAAAAGGTTGACCTCGTGTTTATACATCAATGCTTATTGTTGTTATTCTCAGTCTGTGATTGCGTCTGTACAAAACTGTAGTGAATCAACTTGGATGAGAGATTTATTTGTGTTCCACTTGGAGGTTTTTGTCTGCGTTTATTTGTACGTTAGCAGGATTATGCAAAAACTGCTCAACCAATTCTAAGACATTTTATGGAGGGGTGATCCAAGGAAGAACCCATTCAATTTTGGTGCAAATCCTGATCACAGGTCAGATCCAGTATTTATTTTTTCACTATCTTTAACATTGCAAAATATGGCTTTTTACTTGTGCAGTTTTAGTGCAGAGCCAAATAAAAATCTGGATCTTGTGAGTTTAAATGTGGCTTTATAAGGGGACTGTTGGGCCTCGATGGAGGTATGAACTCTTTTGGTAAATTTGGTTTATTGTCTTGATTCTGTGACATAAAGGAAGTCTGTAAACTCACAGCATTGGTTGATCTTTGTCTCCATATTTCTCTTTCCCCGTCTTCTCTCATTCGCTCATGACCCGACTATCTAAAAAGCAAACAATCACATTTGTAAGTCAGACAGGTAGATATGTTTAGGATCAGTAAGCACGTGCTTTTCTGATTGGTTAATTTTACTTTAACCACCTAATTTGCCATCAGTGAAACATGCGTGACAGAAGTGAGAATCCACATTTCCTTCCCCACCTCTCTGCTTGGTTTTACAGCGGTGACACTCTCGTTCTGCTGCCTGCTGCACTCCCTATCACTGGGAGCTTCTCAGCTTTCTCTTATTATTATTTTCTTTCAGTCTTTCATGTCTTTTTTTCTCTTTCTCTATTTTTGTTTGTCTCCTGGCTGACTGAGTGTGTGAGTCGTCAGTTGTGTTGCGTCGTCTTTGACAGCAGTCTGGGAGCCAAGCTGTCACTCACACAGCTCCTTGGTCCCACTGTCTTTCTGAAGTCAGTCTCCATTAATATAATAATGGCGTATAGTCAGTGCCACTGAATATTTTACTGTAGTGTTCAGCAGAACATTACCACCACACTCATCGCCACGCAGAGAAAGTCTGACTGCCTGACAGAAACTTTTTATTTTGACTGAAAGGTCTTTGTGAGGTCTATTTCATCTGCGGAAGTTTTTGTGTTTTTGTTGTGTTTTCCTTTTTGTGCTTTAGGAAAAGTGCTAGGCCCCCGTTTGATAAAGTGACTGAGGGTATTCTTTTTCTTGTCAGGCATCTATTATTGACACTTTCTAGGAATAGGTGCGCCGCGTGTCAGTGTGCTGTATTTGATTCTGCAATCGTCATCTCAGGAAAACCGTGTTTCAGTCTTGCAGGCTAAACAGTTTGGTTCAACATGCTCATCGTATTTGACTGTGATTGGAACAGGCGTGTGTACTCAGGAGATGTCTCACAGACTGTATGTGGAAAATGATAATGTTTGGTCAGAAACAGACAGCATATAACACATGGTGTATTAATTGCACATTTTACTCTGCAGCAACTCTATCATCACTACATTTGACAGAATATCTCATTCAAGTCCTTCCCTTTTTCCCCTTCTTGTCCTTCTCTCTGTCGCTTTTTTTCCCTCCTGTCACAGGTGAGCAGGGTGCAGTTACCATGTTTCCTCTTTTCCTGTTGGATCACCACATGACCGCCAGGGAGCTTGGTTTCTGGAACGGCGTCATTGCCATGGGCTTCTCCATCGGCGGGTCGTCCCTGGGAGGCCTGCTGCTCTCTCAGTTCAGGTAGCGTTCATCAACATTATCGCTTTCACCGACTCTTTTGGTCAACACTGACATCAACATGGTGGATTTTGTTTGGCAGTGTTATTTAGCGACTTTGCAGGCTTTTGCAGGGTTATAAAATGAATTGGGGAACGAAGTGAAATTTGTTAAGAAGATGGAAAAGACTACACAGTGTGAAAGTTCTCAACAGCAAATCCACATTTTTCTATATTCACCAACAGTTAAATGTTATTTTCTCAATAAATCAATTAATCTTTTGATACATGAAAACATAAAAAAATATGAACCTCAGAACCCAGAGGGATTCCGTCAGATGTCTCCAAAGGTTTACTATCATAGAAAACAAGCTCATATTCATTGAATAGTCTCAGCACGGAACCAAGTGCGAATGGAGAGGGAGTTTGGAGGCTGCCAATGTGTAGCAACCAAATTTTTTCCACTGGTGTGATCTCAGATAGAAGTGCTTGTTTTTTAGTTAAAGTGAAGCCCAAATTTGACAAGTCATTCAAAGTAAGTGAAATGAGCGAGCAGAGCAGCTTGATTCCAAACAGCATGAAGAGGTTAGAGGTGACCGTCTTCCAGAATCCAAACACTGGGGTGCACTCATCAACAAACTCACTCTTATCACGTTACCATCTCCATCATCTTCCTCCTCTTTCTCCCTGCTCCTCTTCTTCTCTAATTCATTCAGCTTTCTTTGCTGAGGGATGTGTGTGTGTGTGTGTATGCAGTAATTTAAGTAAACACAGCTCAGTTTGAGAGCTCAGGGACCCCCTCTGCTTGGCTTGTGGTTTGAGAACAGCATGAGCAGCAAATCCATAACACACACAGGCACACACACACACACACACACACACACACACACACACACACACACACACACACACACACACACACACACACACACATACTCGTCTGCTGAGACAAGCGACTCTGGTTGAATTTAAATCTCAGATTTACAGATGGATACTAAGATGTTAAACTCAATAAGACTTTCTGATTAATACATTCAAATGGCTGCTTTACATTGTATTAGGTCAGACATATTATATTGATTAGATGTAACCACAGTGCTAAAACACCACTATTATTTCCTAAATGTAATATTATCTCTGGTATACAGTGTTTTAAAGGCTGTTGGTTTACAAAATTACCTTTAGAAAGATTTCTATAGAAAGTTTTATTTTTTTATCTCTCTGTCTTAATCGTATGATTGAATTTACCCTTTACATTTTTTCCCCTTCAGCATATTGACACAACCTTTGTTGCATAAGTCTACGTCTGCTTACACTAGGATCACATTATAGCACAGCTCTGCCTATGGCCAGTGTGATGTAATGGAAACTATAAATAACAATGCCTTTATGGAGGATAATGTGTTAGTTTCCTCATCGGGTGTTACTGTACTCGTAAGAAAACTTCCATGATTCCTTTCTACCATCCACACCTAGAATACATTTCGCTATTTAGCTTTTAGCCCTGTTACATCAAGAGCTTATATGATTAGGGAGACACAGTTTGTCTGTTAAAAAGAGTTGTGTTTTTTGGTTCTCTGTTGGTATCTGTGTTTGTACTATGTGAGACATTGTGTGCTTGCCCGGTTGTTGACATGTATCTTGCTCTGTGCTCTGTCTGATATCAGTCTTTTAGTCTTTGTTTTGTGTTTTCAGCTCCCAGGTTTTTTTTCTTCCTGTAAAGTGACACTAGCAAACACTGAGCATTTCTCCAAAGGCAACATTTTTTTGAAGGGAGAGCACTCTCAAAAGATGTCATTGTCATATTTTGGCTTTTGATCTTTCGATCTCTCTCTCCATCTCACTTAAAAAGACTCCCTAACTTGTAAAGGCAGTAAAATGTTCACACATGGACAAAGATGGAAATATACTGTGCAGCATATTGAAAAAACATCTTCTTCTGCTAAAGATGGGGGAAATTCCGTAGGAAACCCAGGTTTAACTAAAATAGGCATTTGATGGTTGTAGATTTAAACCCAATTATAATTGTTAAATATTTACCAAAACTCTTAAGTCTGCATTAGAATGAGTTCGGATTGAACGATTCATTTAAGTTTAAAGATTTTATATGAAACAAGGAGCACTGGGTTTGGATAGTTTCTCAATCAAGTTTATGTTTCTAATTCTGTTTTGAGAATTACTTTTTTTTGAAAACTACATTTACAGACAGATATTTAATCGCACAATTGATGGAGTGATCTGAAGAGACAAATTATACAACATGTAACTGAAGCCCCTTTGGTAACTCAAGTATGTGCAATATTTCAGTTGGTGGAATTCCAGTGTAGGGGTACAAATTCAATAATTTTCCCAGGCTCAGTTAAAATCCAGGGTGAAAATAAAAAATAGAAACACTTGTTTTGTCCTCTAAATTGTTAAGAATATGAACAGTATAATAATTCCTATAATACATGTAATATTTATGACTCAGTTGTAGATGGTATTGTAAAAATCTATATTTTTGGTTATATCCGCCTTACATTGGCTGATAAACACTTTCTTTCATTACTTCTTCCCATCTCACTCTCTCTCTCACACACACACACACACACAAACACACACACACACTCACACACACACACACGCACACACACACACACACACACACACACACACACACACACACACACACACACACACACACACACACCTCTAAAAGCTCTGTTGGAAGGTTTGTCCTCCCCACCATCAGAAACGGCTGAGTGGTCAGTGAGTGACCCCCTTTACAACTGCCACTGGCAACTTGAGAGGATAGCTATTCTTATCTGGGCCCGACCCATGTGAGGTGGCAGCCAGGCAGGTTCTCTTTCTCACACACATGCACGCACACACACAAACACGTGCACACACATGCACACACACGTGCACACACATGCACGCACATACACAAACACGTGCACACACACACACATCCCTCAGCATCTCTTGAGAGTGCGTGACATGAAAGACTGTCATTGAGAAGGGAGGTAAATGAGCAGCAGAGAGAAGAATGTCTTTAGCATGTGAATGATGCAGGATTGGTTTTCTGGGTGTAGAGGGAGAGATGGTGGGAGGAGAACATATGGAGGTGAGAGAGGGGGAAAGAGAGCGAGAGAGAGAGATGTCTTGTAGAAAAATAAAAAAGTTAAATACATAAATTTCAGTTGATGTAAGGTCAGAATTACTGGATATGTGTGAAAAAAGTCAAATCAGGTGTACTCAATACTTCTCTTTGAAAGTAGTTTTCTGTAATGTTCTACAATGATCTGCAAAATAAAACACACACACACACACACACACACACACACACACACACACACATATGGGCTTGACTTTGTGGCCTCAATGTCAAAGACACTGTTTGCACTATAGAGCCGGAATAATTAGTTGGTTTACAACTATTTTGATCATTGATTGCTTGTTCAGGATTTCCACAGGTCTTAAAATGTCTACAAAATTGTTAATTACAACTCTAAACCACCCAATCAACCAGCCAATGTCAGGGACCTTTGCTGCAAGTCAGTTGTCGTCCTGATGAGCAGACAAAAGGAAATTTCCCACATTTGTATAACTCATAGTAACTTTGAATCTGATGCTTTTACCAGCCTTAGAATAAGTTAATACTGAATTAAAATAGCTGGACAGTGAGCAGTTCAACCCGGGCATACTTGGTTTCATAATGTTTATTGTCTTTACTCTAAATGAGGGTCATATTAGCATTTGGTTGACGAACATGGAACTTCTCAATCGTGCATTAAAACTTTCTTATGGTTTTACTCTTATTCGTTATCCTTCTCTGTGTTTCAGGCCCTCTCTTTCTTCCTCACAGCCTTTTTTTACACATCAATAATTACATGCAAGAACAACATTAACACACACTTAGTCCTTTGAGTGGCAGGCGTCCTCTGAGTGATTGGCATTGTTAATCCCTGATGTCACACAACAGTGCAAGCTCTTTTGTCTAAGTGTATTTGTGTGTTTGTGTGTGCATGTATGTTAACAGTGATTAATTATCATCCTCATGCTGGGGATCTCCTTAGGTTATTGATTACGTCATGAACCAAACCCACAGGGGGATGATTTTCTCGCACTAACAGGGATCAATTAGTGTCTGGGGACTTGTTTACTTCCATGTTAGCATGTTAGTGTGTGAGCACATCCGTATGTGTGTGTATATAATTATGTGTCACATGAAAAGAAACATAGAATGTCTCTAATTTTAATGATACTAGCCTGGAGTCACTGTCACCACTTATCACACTGCTCAACATTAACACTTGTTCCTAAAAGTTGGTGAGTATCTCTCTGATATTTGTCTTGTGTACTGCTCTTTCCTCAGCATCGGGGCTCTGATGCGACGTGTGTTTGTGTTGCGAACCATCAGCATGGTCTTCCAGAGCTCTCTGCTCACTGTGCTGGAACCATCACCACTCATGAAAGGTGAGAAACAGAAATACAGTCACAGACAAGACGACAAGCAACAACTGAACTGGAACCCAGTGTCAAAATGATTCTATAGTTCAGTTTGTCAGGTGATTGCATCACTGTTGCATTTACGTCTGGCGTCCACTCTACTCAGTTTTTGAGCCCCTGAAACAGAGACTTTTGGAAATGCTGCAGGTCTTGTTTTAGTTTCTATACTCCAGGGCTGCGCTTTAGTCTGGACAGACAGGACCTGAGACTTTTTAAAACCATGACACAGTCACGCTCATTGTTTTCTGATTGGATTTGGCATGATTTGATTACCAGCGGTAAATAAAAGGCATCGCTAATACTTCCGTTTTCCAATAGTCAAAAAAACAACTAACACCCACTAACATATGGGTTTTGTCTGCAATAGAGTGGACACCATTGGCATTGACTCCTGGGTCAAATGACTCTGCATTGTGTTTAAAGGAGTCAATTGTCTTTTCTTAGTAGGTTTACCCACATTAAAAAAAAAACCTCACACATACCTGCTAATTTTTATGTAAAAGACGATATGTCTGCCAGTGACTGTCCAACCTTCTTGTCAGTAACACAAAAATACATTTGTGTGAAACACAAGTACAGTCATACTGACTGAACTTAAAATAAATATTTAGATTAGGTTAACAAAGATATAAACTCTCTCAGTTGCAGTCAGAGACTCAGAATTGTTAAATGTGCTGAATAAAAATCATAATGCTCTACACTACACACAGTGAAACTGCGTTGGCAAGGAGGAGCAATTGTCACAATGATGCCTTCACCAGCAACAACTGAAAAATACAAGACAACACCTTCAGTAAAAACTGATATTCAACAACTTTTCTGCTGCATTGTGGGATTCTCTTGGGGTGTTCAGCCTCTGGATATTTGTAATATAAGGTGTGTGCTGTCCATGCCTTCTGATAGTAAGGACAGGTGCATCATTTGATATAAAGGTTAATTAACATCCACACAGCAGGATTTAACAATAGACCTACACAGTGACAGCTGTAAATCCTCCTATAGAGTTACCCTCTATCCTCAGTCACATGTGTCAAACTGATTGGATTCCATCAGTTCCCAATGGCAGTGGCTGCCAAACTGGGCTGTGGTCCCAAGAAGTTGTTGAGGGATAGGAAAATCAAGAGAGAAGAATCATTTATTTATTTATACCACATATAATAATGTCTTTTCTCTACTGTTTTCTTTTAGTTTTACCTGTACAGGCATAGAATCAGAAATCACAGCTCCATGTACAATAGCTTGTCAATGTGAAGAGGGGCAAGATGTAATAATTGTTCAAACATATGTAAAACAACACAGATTTCCAATCTGACAGAACTATGTTAAGAACGAAAGGATTTCCAAAAGTTTCTAAAATCGGGTTGTGAACCACTGGCCTGCAGTACAAGCCTTTGAGTCAGATGTTCAGCATTAATACAGCACATGAGTACATGATGCAGAGGACGTTGATAGACACATGCTGTCTTTCTCCAGAGAGCCATTCACTTGTTAATGTCTGAATGACACATCTGATTCTGTTGCACAGCCAGTCGCAAAGCATTTGGGGTTTCGAATCCGCATCATTCATCTCTGTCGGAGTTGTCTGTTCCCCTATCAAACCTCTCAGACTGAAAGTTGGGGCCTTTCCCTCCTCCACTTTCAACCCAGAACAAAGATCTCAGGAAAACTCAACTGTGAAAAACATTCAGTTTCAGATTTTTCAATATTACATGATAACCCCTCCGCTTCCCGCTCTTCCAGTGTGATCAGTCGGTGTATCTGTGTGACTCCAACAGTCTTGTGTCGCTGACTGAAGAGTCTTCGGCAAAAACTCTGGCGGCTTGAGTGAATAATTCAGTGTTAGCAGGAGCAGAGACAGATAGGCTCTGTGGTTCCTCTGTGTTTCCCCCACTAACACTGCACTGCCACTTCCCCTCAGAGGATACACTGCTTGTGTTTCGGGGACAAGGGGGAGAGGGGCTGGTGATGGGAGAGAGGAGAGGAGACGCTTCAACGTCTCACCGTTTACAACTGCTTTGCCGCTCTGCTTTGACTCGAGCAGACAACCATGTAAAATTGACAAATTTCTGCTTCTCATAGTAAAACTTACCGTAGTGTTTCTCAGTCGTGTTTTTCATTGACTGTTGGCGTGTGTCCGTCCCCTCAGGTATGGCCATCCTCAGCATGAGCGTTCAACACTTCCTGGGTGGTCTCATCACCACGCTCACCTTTACAACTATGATGCATTGCACTCAGAGGGCAGAGGAAAGCATTCAGGTAAAAAAAATACTTTTCTCACATACCTGGCTTATTCTGTAGACCCTTGTTGCTGTTATGTAATAATTCTCATGTCAGTTTATTGTGGTCTTAGGTCGTCTCTTGTGGCTTAACAAACAAACAACACAATCTTTTTTTTCTTTTCCCTTCTTCCTCCCCTTCTCTTCTCTCGTTGATCTTGGTTTAATTATGCTATTTTGTAATGTTAGATCAGGGTCCTCTGGTTTTCATAGGGAGGCAAATCATCAGCGTACAGTACCACACCTACTGTCACCTACACCTGTCAGTTCTCATCAGCTGTTTCCACCTGGAAAACCTCTAAAGTCAAAGCAGACCCAGTTTCTATTCATCGCTTCTATTCTTTTTTTGTCCCCCCCCAGTGGCATTGTCTCTTCTACCACCTCACTCTACTTCTTTGTCATTCTCTAGTCCTTTAAATGCTCTCTTTTCCACTCTGACTTTTTCCTCTCCTCTTTCGTTTTCTCCTCTTTGACATAACTCCTTTTGTCCCTGCCGTAACTGGGCCATCGCTGCCTGGAGGTGATCGTTGTTCGCACAGCCGTTCAGACGTCACTCATTCAATCTGAAGGTGACAAATTATCATTTAAATTGCTGTCACTCTCAAAATGGAGGAGGGTGGAAAAAAAAGAAATCACAGGCTGCTGCAGTACAGATATCGGCATCTTGTTGCACTTAAACTAAATAAGAGGAGAGAACCAATCACAACATATGATGATGAGAACCAGGGAGGGTTGGAGAGGTTCTCATGACACAAATACTTGTTTTTTAGTGTGTCCCTGTGTGTGAATCTGTGTGTATGTGGAGGGGAGAGCATTAGCTCACCTGTACTCTTGTACTTGTGTGTGTGTTGTTGAAGGTAGCGCTATCCAGTAACAGAAAGCTGATAGTGTGAGTGCTTGTTAACGATCCCCAGGAGAACGTAACCAAATCTGTTAAACAAGTTGCTCAGGATAAAGGCACTTCACTTAGCCGTGGTCACAGCGGCTCTCAGAGCTCTCTACTTCGGCCTGCAGACCTTCAGCGACAGCTCAAATACAGGCTCAGCTCACCACCAGTTCCTCAACTCTAATGGAAGTGGATTCATTTCATTTTCAGTCTTTGTTTTCCAGTGAGAAACCTTCTTCATGGACTCCAACTTCAGTTCGACTCATTGATTAATTGATCATCAAAAAGTTGCCAATTCCTATTTAGTCAATCTATTTACCGGCTAATTGTTGGTATTTTTCCTTTTGAGAAGGCCTTAAGCATAGTTTGTAGACAAGTAAAGAATTGCCTTGTTTAACCGGTGAGTTTAAATCAAGTATTAGTATTTCTTATATGTGTGATGGGAAGACGAATCGGCCAAATCAGAATTACTAGAGTCATTAGCGTCCATTTATGTTTTGCACTCACCTGGTGAATGTTGTTCTTTTGAAGAGAGGGAGGAGGCTCAGAGAGATTAGGTAATCACTGCCCCCCCCTCTCTCTCTTTCTCCTTCTCTCCCTCTGTTTCTCTCTCTCTTATTCCGTCTTGAAAGCCTTAAGGCTGGGATCAGATACTCTTCTACATTTGGCCGCCCTCCATCGTCTCAGGCCATGATCTCACGCAGTCTCTTTCAGGCTACCCTCTTTTTGTTTTTTGTTCAATCTTTTTTTCTTTATTATTTTTCTCTTTTACACGACCTGAAGAATTAAAATCACACATTTCCCTTGTTTTTCTGTCGGTTTAAGTAAATTATTTTGTGTTAAAGGTTTTAAAATTTGAATTAATGGATAAGTTGTGCTACAGAATAGAATAGACTTTTAACTTCTCCACCCATGTGACACTGTCCTTTTACTCACATTGTCTTTCTGTCTTTCCCAAACCCTCTCTCTCCCCCTTGTCCTGTTTATCCTCTCAATTTCATCTCCTTTACCTCCTCCTTTAAAAATGTTTTTTTTCTCATCATTCGTCCCCCCTCTTCCTCTTGGCTGACGTTCTCCCTTCAGGCGACTCACTACAGTTTCTTGGCGACACTGGAGGTGCTGGGGAAGCTGACGTTCAGCGCTCTGGCTGGAGGTGTGGTGGATTGGTTTGGGTTCCAAGTTGCCTTCCTCTTCTTCCTCACCCTTTCTGCTGGGACGGCCCTGCATGTGTGGACGGCTACTTTCACTGGTGCTCTCAGGGAACACCAGCTCAAAGAACAGCCCAAATGAGATCAGGGTGAAAGTTTGTGATACAGGGGTATATGCAGGTGCTAACGTGTAGACACCTCACAGGTCCCATTTAATATACTCCTCATGACTTTAGTAAATCATCTAAGTACAGAAGAACAAGTTAGATTTCCTTTTTTCTATGTTTAAGGAGAAATCAGCCATTTGCTCCTCTAGTACAGAGCATAACTTTGATTTATTTCACTTTAAACTGGCCTTACATTTTATGTTGCAACATCTGGAAAAGTCTTAATATTTACAGTAGGGTTAGCATGTTGTTAGCAGAGTTTTTTTGTATAGGATTCATGCAGTCAGCAGATGAACTGATGGGGTTTAATGTGCTGAGCAGTGATGTACAGTCATACTGTACGAGGGTGTTAGGAAATATAAACAGTTTTTCATGATCTGAGCCATGTTTCATGTTTTGATAAGCCAGCAATAAGACCTGTAGCCAAAAGCAATATCACGACTCTCTGATGCTTCTTCTATCATTTTGTGCTTTGTATGAATATGTGCTTCATTCCCATGAGTTCTATGGTTTACAGTTCTAAAGGTCTGAATGCACCCAAATGCATCCTGAATGTGTCCTGAGATCCAATCAATCACTCAGACCCTATTTGGAAGAGGTCTGGGACGCATGTGGCCACAGTCTTCTCGCTGTGTGAACCAAAATCCACACAAGGCCACATATGAGGGACCAGCCACTCAGCTGGCGTCTCTGACCCGCTACAGTTTAAATGTATTTTTGCTCTACTCAGTGTCCATACGTTGATTTGTTGATTTCTGCCACAATATCAACACAGATTACCACATAATGACTTGATATTTTTTCTTAGATTCGAATTTAACTTGGTTGACTTATGGTCAGATCTCTCAGGATGGATGTTAACACCGGGTCTGAACAGGGCCTTTGTTTTTTTTAGCTGGTAGCCAATGTAAATCTTCAGTTACTGTCTGTTTTACAAAAGAACATTTCAGCTGTTGAATGAAGAACACTTATTCTGTTAAACCAGTCACTGAATTTCCAGAGTAAAATCCTGCTTTATTTTACAGGTCTCACCTTTTCTAGCTTTATTAACCTGAAAATTGAGCTCGTATTTAGCTGTAAATTGTTGTTTCAAGAAAGGCTAATGCAATATATGGTGCTGATTATACAGGAGACAGAGGAAGTGTTAGTTGCCTTTGTATAAAAAAAAAAAGCTGGATTATTGCTGGAAAATATTGGAGCTGTAAACTAAAGTGTAACCAAAATCCCTTTGAACAGAGCAGGTCGACCCTGACAGTGAACTTACTTCTATTTAGGAAACCTCAGCCTTACACACTGCATGGTGCCATCTTGTCTCCGTTTTTTTACTCATTGACGAAAACAAAACAGCTCTCAAAGTATTATAAAATATACTGTAACTCTCATGGTACTGTATACTACAGAAAGTAATTTCCTTAAATTATGCTTAAAATATGAATAAAACAGCAGCACAGAATGTTTAGTTTTCACCACATTCTGGGAGAATGAAATGTAATAATTTATGCAGGTGAATGTAATAGTAGAAAATAAGTCATTAGATCTAAATTAATTGTTAATTGTGCTGACAGGAGACAGGCAGCTGAGATGAGGACAGATCGATCTGAGCAAGTTTAGTAGAATAACACAGCTGGTCACTTGCTGTCGACTACATAATAAATAAAGTGATGTCATGGTCATCCACATGTTGCAAAGCACATCTCTTGTCTCTCAGCTACTGTGTCGCCTGAGATTTGCACAAGAAAATAAAGCTGCTGAGTGAATCTAGAGTCCCTTTCTTTATGTGCATGTGTGTGTGTGTGTGTGTGATAGAGAGAGAGAGAGAGAGAGAGAGAGAGAGAGAGAGAGAGACATCTTGTCACCACATCTTTACCACACTCTGTCCTCAGGGGAGAGGTCCTGTGTGGTCTTTAAGGACTGAAAATCCACTGTGGTTTACAGCGGCTGTGAGCACCGTCTCTGCAGTGTAGTGGCTGAGGGCTACAGTGAATAGGGCCTGTGTCACAGGATCTACAACCCATACAGCTCTAATGACAACAAACGCTGTGAAGGAGGATTAGGCCAGCTTACATAGCCCCTCAATACACCTCCACTTTGCACTTTCTCACCAGGCTTCATTATCTGGGTGGACTGTTTGTTTAGTGGGATCGGCGACACACGGGCAGAGAGGGAGGGTTTGAGGAGAGAGGCTTATGTTTTATCCACACGCTGTTCTCGGAGAAGAGCGAGCGGCGAAAACGATAGGTCTGTTTAGTTTGGTGTCTTTTGAAACCACAAGTCCTTAAACCTCTCAGTGTTGTATGGAATGGGGTGGGGCGGCGGGGACTTTTCTTTACAGCTGTCTCAGCAGTGTGAGATAATTATAAAAAATTGTCATACTATTTGTATAGCACTTATCTAAACATTGTTATGAAGTGCTTCACAAAATACATGGCAAATATTGACTGAGTAGAGATTAAACTGATTTAATTTTGGATATATTTCGAATCACTGACGTGTTTTCAAATTCAGTTGGGAATCGAATGTGATCCCTAGATTTTTAGCTGTTGTTTTTATATCGGTCGCCAGGGGACCGAGAAATTGTAGTAATTTGCCTGCTAGCTGATCGGGACCAAAGATTATTATTTTTTGTTTTCTGTAAAACGGAGCAATCACCAGCTTCAGCTGACATCAATGGAGGAGAGTGGTTTCGGTTCTTTGTTCTTTGCAAAATCCAGACTGGAATATATTGAAAATGTTATGTCTGTCACACACATCTCAAAGTTGGGTTCAAGGATTTTGGACATGAATGGGGCCTATAATTCTCTTGGAGTGATTCATCAAGATTTGGCTTTTTCAGTATGATTGCTGGCTTTCCAAAATATAATCAGGGGTACAGCTGGAAGAAAGAGTGCAATTAATGGAAAAAAGAAGACACCAAACCGTCCAGAATTACCTCAGACTCACAACCAACAAGATCATCCACCTCCTCCACTCAGGAATGAGCATTTATTTACTTCCCACTAGGGATGGTGGAAAACTCCTGTAGCTGCTCTGAAAGTCTCACAACTTGATGAACTTAATGGTGAGTTTGTTTTGTCATTTGCTGTTTTCAAGATTACTAAAAATTACAATAAGACTCAAAACTCAACAGCAGCACGTCTCTCCTCTTCATGACTTTGGTTCCTCCACAGAGCTCATTGTAAACTGCTTTTCTTCTGTGGAAGGTAGTTCCTGTAAAAACAGAAAACAAATAAAAGGAGAAATGTGTTAACTGCAGGTTCATCTTCTAGGAGCCTGCAGTTTTAAGGCCTGTGCACACACGAGCATGAGCAAAGGTAGGTGGTAGGTGGTCTGAATCCTACAGTGCTGATGAGAGTGAGACCTCCCGCTGCGGTTGCCAGATTGGCAGAAACCCCCCTGTGGAGTGTCTGAGCGTGTCTCTGGGCCACCATCCCTGCCATGGTTACCATTGTGGCCACAGACCAGTAGATTTGATGTGCGTGCTCCCTCACATGTCGTCCGTTAACTTTGTTGCATAAGACCTCTAGCCAAGTGTGAGAGAAGCTGGCTCTATAGATCAGACCACGGGTACTTCGCATTTAGTGTTATCACAGTATCAGGCAATTATTTAGAGGAAGCCTCACTTTGAAAACAGCATTGCACACGACACCTTATGTTCTTCCATGTGTGAATTCCTGAGCTGTTATCATTAGAGTTAGATTCCCCAATGTGGAAGGGAAGAAAGGGGATTCTTTTATGTCCACAGCTATTCCGTTTCACTCATTAACAATCAGGCTGGGGCACAAGTCTGGTCACATCACCAACTTTATACCCGTATCACACAGGAGGCGCAGCAAAAGGATAGGCCGGCTCATTCACCCTGTGCCAAGACCCAGCTGCTAATCACTGCGTCACAAGATGCATCACAATGGCACCCAAACAATACAGCACAAAAACAATGAGGCAGATTTTATGAGAGAAAGTTCACTGGCAGTTACATCTCTGTGCCCGGTACAGTTATCCCCAGGAGAGAGGGAGGGAGAGAGGGAGGGAGAGAGGGAGGGAGGAGAGGAGGGAGGAGAGGAGGTAGAGAATGCAACATGTTTTAATCTCAGCAAACAAAGGTGTTGTATCGCTTTTTTTCCCCTCCTTTGTCTCCGAGCGCCTCAGGTGGAGAGAGGTGTTGGCTTTTTGCGCTGCTTTTGTCCCGTGGCTGGCAGAATGGCCTTCTGGGAAACATGAGTGGGCAGGTGGAGGAGCAATCAGCAGCGTCAAGTGTCACACTGTTTCCTCCACCGGTGTTTACTTTTTGTTTATTTGCAGAATGAGAGACATGGACACCCCTCTCTCTCTCCCTTTCTCTCTCATTCTCTTTCTATCTCTCTCGTTCTTCCCACAGCTTTGTCCTCTGTCTTTCATATGAAAGAAGCACTATGTTGTTTTGCGTTGTTATTTTCTCAAGGTCAGTTTTTTTGTTTAAAAAAACACAAATATTTCAGACGTCACAGTATCTAAGAAGAATTAAATTACCAACAACAACAAAAGGTAATACATCAAAAACTTAAATAAACAAGCCATTATTATATCATTTTTTAATGTTCCTGAAATAAAATGTAAATGTTTCTACCACCAGGCCATCAGGTTTCTAAACTTTAGTCAACTCATGACCAACAACCCTCTACACATGTTTCCTGCCTGTTGGAAAAATGTGAAATAAGTGATACACACATGGTGCAGTAACTATACATACACAAATAACTTATTCACACACACTCCATACAGTTAAAGTTGTATGGAGTTCAACATTGCATTTGTTGAACCTGTGTTAACTTGCACATGACAAATACAACTTGAAACTATTATTTCTGTATCATTGTTACAATTGGCTTATAAAGGTACACACACATTTTACTTTTATTTTCTGAAGTTAAGAGCTCTAATTTCACAGGTATTGGATTTTTATCATAATTTTTTTTACATTTTATTGCCACACACTTGGTTGGACCTAACAGTTATATGTTAAACATTGATTCTTTGTGGGAAAGATCATGATGCAAAACTAAATGTGGATTTAGGGAAACCTTTTCAAACAAGTAGATATTACATCTACTATTCAGTTAGTAGGAAAACTCTGGGATAAGTCTCTCAGGAAGTTATTCACATAAAACATCTTCTGTTCAAACTTTTTAAATATAATATGCAAACAAAATAAATATACATTGCAGTTTTACAGTCATTGTAATTATATTCACACTTACCCACACAGGCAAAAGACATTAAAACAGAGAAAGTAGGACAGAGAGAGAAAGTAACTCAAATCAGATATCCAGTGATTTCAGTTGTGAGTGTTTGTGAGAAATCCTCTCTGATAATGATGGAAGATCTCAGTATCATGCTACCTGAAAACACGAAAATGTGGTTTCTGTTGCACTTGCATAATGGTTTATGAAAAAAAGAGATGGACATACATCCTCAAAAGTGTGTATATGTAAAAAAAGATAGAAGTCATATTTGTGTAGCTCATGCTCCTTCCACAGGACGAGGAAAAGAAACCAGAAGCATGGTTGACCGGGGTAAATGGAGGAAGTGTAGGATCGAGGTGGCTTTAATGCAGGACGGACAGAGGAGCACTGAGGGTTCAGTTTGCTGTTAGCTAAGACACAAGGGACAAGTTGTAACTTTAGCCATCGGAGAGAGGAACGCTGGTGTATTTTCTTCCACTGCAGGCAGGCAGATATCTTTACCTGGTGCACACACACACACCCACACACACACAAACACACACACACGCACCTCTGTTTGTAGATCATGTGACCTCATCACCTCAGTGGGAACAGCTCAGACTGACTGAGCTTGATGATTTAAATATATATATATATTATCTATCTATAAAATAATTCTTGCTAAAACACTGATTCTCTCAGTTCTCTATTGCATTTTTACGGAGTTAGATGTGTTTTTGTGTCAAAAAACTCTGATGGAAAATATTAATGAGACAAAATGTCCCTGTTTTGTGTCTTAAAAATTGAAACACACACACAGAAACACAGAGAAAATTTGCTAAACGAATCCAGCATGTTATCATTTATCCCTTTCTGTTATTTCAGGGTGTCAGATAATCCGTTTGGGAAAATTTTCTTTTTGGGAATTACCAGTACTTGAATACAGTTAATTTAAAACATACACACACACACACACACATGCATGTATAATCCTCTGATCTTAATTTAGAAACAGTCGTTCCATATTGATGAGAGCCTGAGTAATATTTTCAATTAGTTTCTGCAGAAATGCCATGAGTTCACCTTAAAACAGCCTCTGAGCAATAACTAAGCATGACCCCACTGAATAACTTAACATAAGAATAACTTGTATGTTCTTTACTCATTTCATTAATAATACACAGCTAATTCTCATACAGGATCCCTGCTCCCTGCCAACATAATCATACTTGTCTATTTTTAGGTGCAGGGCTTTAATTGGCATGAATATTCCAATGAGACAAAGAAGAGCATGTTGAAGATGGCAGCGTAAACACTGAGTGATTCGTTGAGAAAAGAGAAAGTATTCTACGCACAGGAGAGTAAACAAACCTGCACAGACATGAGTTCATCTCCATCATCTCACAGTAGTTTGAGGGAGAAACTCTGGTGATATGTCAGTGGCTATAGTATGTACACATGGTAAATGGTAAATGGATTGTATTTATACAGATCTCCAACCACTCAAAGTACAAGTCACCCATTCACACACACACACACATACAGACACACGTACATAGAGCGTTCTGTATATTTTTTGGAATTCAGACTGGAGGTGAGCTGAAGGGATCAAACTACCGACCCTCTGCTCCCTCAGCCATAGCTGCTCCTGCATAAAAGTTGAGAGGAATTTTTCCTGTTAAAATGAGGAACGGTTTAAAAGGCAATTCCTGATTGTATCAGTCGTTACCAACAGAGAGTTATTTATGAGTTTTGGTCACCATTATGAAATGATTTGTTGCTGTTCTTTTTACTTCAATTTAATTCTAAACAAAGTACAGCAGAGTATAAACAACTCTACGACACTAAGTTTTTAATATCATCCATTGTTAAAATCATATAAATCCTTGCTGAGTAAATCCCTGTGTATGAAACACAGGGAGGTTTGTGATTTCTTAGTCATTGTGGATGACTGAGAAATGATTTGCAGGCAAGTGTGTTGCAAAACACAGGCTTTAGTTTTCTAATGTGATACCAATAAATAGATGAAGAGAAAAGAGAGGACAATCTCGTTGAGGCAGGCGATGAGACTCATAACCAGTGAGTAGAGGGTTAATTGTTTTTTGGTATTTGTTTGGGCATTTTGCTTTTCTTGACAGTGCAAATGTAAAATGGGGAGAGAGAATGACAGCAAGGGCCAGGGCTAAATCCATGACAACTGCAGGAGGACACTAGTCTCTGTATGTGGGGCCAGTGTCAGGTTAAATATAAGTGGACGGTTAGTGCAGCAAATATAGCTCTCTCAATTATGCCTCTCATTTAGGCTTATTCAGGAAAACAGAATTGTCGTAATTGTGACTTTGCAAAATGTGTGAGTTCATGCGACACACTTCACCAAAGTTGATGTTAAAGTGCGTCAACTGATCGGAGCCATTCTATTGAAATACATTTTTGCCACAGATTTTGCCAACATGCTGGTGTGACCGTGGCTTTATAGAGGTTTCTTAAAAGAAGGCTGATATTATCACGGCCGTGTGTGTATGTTTGAAGTTAGAGTAGCTGCTCTGTGGTGAAACAGCCTCTGTTATCTGGTCCCTCAGTGACGGGCTGGGATGTGACAAGCTGCCAGCTCATATGGTGTTGAGCCTGAGTCACTTAGCTCTGGTCTGCCTCAGTCTGCAGCCTCAGACCCCTTCAGCCCAACCCTCCCGCACCCTCACTCCCCTCAGTCACACACACACACACACACACACACACACACACACACTCACTCATCTTTTCCCCCAGCCTCATTTGGACCATTAGGGCCAAGACAGGAGAAGCCTCGTCCGTCTGCACACACCCCACTTCTTCTCTTTTATTTTCTGTCATTTATTCACTGACGCCTTCCCTCCTCCATTCCTTCATCTCGCTGGCTGCACATGCGGACGACCCATCGGGACTAGTTGTTGATGGAGGGGTTAACAGTGCAGTGTGATGGTGTTTAAAGGGTTCAAACTCTATATGGTGGTCTGTCCGTCTGACTGAGCGACT